>NW_025999998.1:13901378-13976263 GCF_001458135.2 Marmota marmota marmota | reverse complement strand
GGCGCTAGGCCGGGAGCCGCAGCGCGGGAGGGACGGGCCGGGGCCGGCGGGGGAGGGGAGCGGGAGGCGTCTTTGTTGTTGGCGACCGAGATGCCTCTCCGCGCCGGCAAAGGCCGGAGACCTACTCCCGGTCGGGTCGGTGTATTGAAGAGGACTCTGGTGTATTGGTGAAGGGGTAGGTGGGAGGGTCCTTGCGTTCCGCGGAGCTGCTGGAGTCTAGGGGTGAGGGAGAGACGGACGCCCTGGGAAGGTCTTGGGTCCTCCCCAGCGGGGAAGGGTCTTGTTTCACTTCCTTTGCTTTTCTCCCAGTGGACCGAAAGATGGGGTCGGGTTTACATTCCTCTCCTTCGCTCTCTGAGATTCGCCGGTGCCTAGCAGCTTTCTACTCAAGGTCCTCATCGTGCCAGCCTCGATTTTAGATTGAATCTGCGCCGAGCTTGGTGATTTGTGTATTCTGGCCGGGCCGTCGCAGGGTTCTTCTTTAGATAGTTGAACTTTCATCTGCTCTAGGATATGCTCATCAGGGATCAACTTTGAATTGGAAAATTAAGAGTTTGGGTTTGAAATTTTATTTTACCCCTGAAACAAAGTTGTGGATTGTATTGTGTGGAGGATGTTCGTAGAGAGGCTCTAAACTCGGCTTCTTGTTTTTTTTTTTTTTTTTAAATGTTGATCCAGTGTGAGATTTCTGCCTTTCTTTGAACATGATGCTTTAAATCAGTGTAAGGTACATTAGGTAATCAAAGGGTGAATAACGGAATATAGAGAGGGTGACCTTTAAATTTTAGCTATTTAGTTTCTGAAAGGTATTCCTCTAACACTTTCTGTGTAATGCTTGATCCATAAGATGATTCATTGGCTTTTTTAAGTATTAGGTAAATAGGATTTTGGATGTCTTGTGTCAGCATTTGAAACTACTACGTTTGGACTCTAAAGTTAGAACATGTAATAAAATTAATATGTTTACGTTGACAGGAAGGTTTGCAATAATGGACTTTTCTCCATTAAGAATTAGTCTCTTCGTATGTTTATCTTAGGAACTCGGGTAATAGTCACAAACAAGACATTATTTTGATAATTACCAGGATTGTTAGTACTCAGTAATCTAAGACTGCCTAATTTCATGCTTGTTGGAGAAATTTTTTTGGAAGAAGTGGTAGTGGCCTTACTTAAAGAGCAGCGAAGTTGTGTTAAACTTCTAAAGATACAAATTCTTTTTTGTGTCATAATTGATATCTTATTTGAGATCCAGGAGGAAGTGAAAAGCTCTCTCACCCACATTTTGTCCTCTCTTTTCTCGTACTCTAGCATTAATAAGGTTAATTGGCAAGGATAGGATTAGATTTTCAGCAGTCTAGGTGGTTTTAATTTTGTCTCTTGGTGTTCAGTCCTCTAGTTGATATGTGTTTTGTTTCCTTGAGTATCTTTGCCCATTTTGAAATGTGTATGAAATGATAGTTGACAAAGAATGTTTTATTTCGTGGGACAATAACTATACAGCATCCTAACAATTTTTTTTTTAAGTTAGCTTTGTGAACACAAAACTAGGCAAGTGGTATCTGTTCCAAGTTCTGTTACTGAATTGGTATACAACTCCAGGCAGTGCTATCTCACATCTGAGTCAGTTTCTCCATCTGTAATATAGAGCTAATAAAATGTGCCACCTGCTCACTTTATAGAAAAGGCAGTGAGAATTTATAAGCAACAGTTACTCTAAGTGTGCGACATTATATTCTGTTTAAAATTACCAACTGATAAACTCAAAATTTCTTCCATGTTAGTATTGGTGTCATATCCTTAGAATCAGTGATAACAAAAAAATAGTTCATTGACTTGATTGGTTTATTGCTGGTAGATTTTATTTCTTGTCTAACCAAGGTTTTTCTTTTAATTCTCAGAATTACTCCCACTTTTCCTACTCTCACATACATTGTACTATTTGTCTCTGAAACCCAATCTTCTGAGGTGGAGTGGAAAAGTAGTTTTATGGCTTTTTTAAATTTTATTTTTTAGAGGTGAAACGAGTAAAAACTAAAGAAAAGAATTACTTGAATTACCTAAAGCTAAACAATTAATGAGATGCAGAATTGAGACTTGAATGTGTGTCTTCTGACCTCTAGTCCTGAATGCTACGCTTTAGAGCAGTGTTTTCCCAACACATATAGGCCCAACATTTTCAGTCCAGGTGAACTGAGAAATAATATAGCAATATAACTATTGATGACCCACAATATAACGATTCTCCATTTACCTATGACTCAATTGAAGAAATAAAGCTACAAATCAAAATGAGACAATTTACCTTGTAAATCCTCTTAAATTCTATTCTCTTCACCCCAGCCACTAACTTAATTAACATCCATCCTTCCTATCTGCTTGTTTATACTTAACTATCTACTTTTATATTCCAGAACACTACTTTTGTTTTTGATTGTTTTAAAATGATTTAGGCTGAGTCTGGTGGTGTACGCCTATAGTTTCAGCATTCAGGAGGCTAAGGCAGAAAATCAGTTAAGGATTTTGACCAGCCTGGATAACATAGATCCAATCTCAAAACAACAACAAAAAAAACTATTTAAATATGTTTATATCTTTATGTAGTTTGCTTTTTTGTCATTAGGCCAGGATTTATTTGTTTATTCAGATAGCTCTAGTATATTTTTATTGCTAATACGGTATGTACTCCATTATGTGACTATATCAGCTTTCTGTAGTTGATCATTTTAGTTGCTTCTCAATTGTTTGCTATTCAAGAATTAAGGAATATTCTTGTATACAGTCATGTACCACATAATATTTTGGTCAATAATGGACCGCAAACACAATAGTGATCTCATAAAATTGAATCACCTAGTGACATCTTAGCCATGTTTTAAGTATATGCTGACATTCTCACAACAATGAAATTACCTAATAACACTTTTCCCAAACTATCTTTATATTTTTGACCCTACATCTAATTTTATCAAGTATTTTTAGTTATAGATGGACACAATACCTTTTGTTTATTTTTTTTATGTGGTGCTGGGTCTCAAACCCAGTCTCTCAAGTGTTATACCGACAATGTCCTCTCTAACATATAAGCAGTTAATTACAATACATTAATATGTATTTCACTGTGCAAATGCTTCATTCAGTTCAACTATACTTAAGTTTTAGCTGTGTGATGCTAAAACCTGACAGTCTGTTAGAAAAGTAGAATCTCAGATCCTATGCTGCTGATTCAGGTGCTGTAGGTTAATAAGATTCTCAGGTCATTTGTGTATGCATTAAATTAGAAGCACTACTAGAAGAAGTTTTGGGTACTTTGCATCAATGGATAGTAACACTGTCAATACAACAGCTACCAGTGCATATTTTAGTTGTTATATTGAATTGGGCATTCAGATACCAAAAGCAGCACTGTTGGTGAAAAATGATTTTCTAAAACTATTTTCAGTAAAGTTGAATCAAAGAAAGTGAATCTTTTTAACACAGTAGTTGAATTCTTTAAAATCATCACCTGTATTAAAGCAATGTTGGTTGCAAGTCCTGTTGAGAAATATCTGACTTTAGGGTTCTTGTTGTTTTTCCTCTCCCTCAACCCCTCTCTGAAAGTCTGTAGAATAGTTAAAAGTCATAGGACACAGAGCAGCATTATCTTTATGCAAGAAGAGTGCCTGGCTCTTTGACTTCTAATTTTGTAGCACCCCTATTCATTAAAACAACCAGAAAGCTGTAATTGAGAAAGATGACTCTGGAATATAATCTGGTAGTCGTCTGTTAGACACCGGGTATGAGCTTATTCCACTTTTTAAGATAACTGCCAGTTTTCTCTCCAAAGTGATTGTGGACGAGAGATGTGTTCTCTGCCTTACAAATACTTAAGGCCTAACTTTTGCCATTCTAAGGAGTATGAAATGGCACATAGTGGCAGTTTTTATTTGCATCACCCAATAACTTGTGTAGTTACTAAGACTTTCACTTATTTGTTGGCCATTCATTTTCTTTTTCTATAAATTGCCTGCTCAGGGTTACCTTTTCTTATTAAATTGTAATAATTTTTCTATTTTCTATATAACAGTACTTGGTAGGCTCTAAAGATCTGTTCTTCCAGTTTGGGGATTGTCCTTTTTACTTTAAATATGGTATCTTCTAGTGACTAAAAGATTTTTAATGCCACATTTATCATTTTATGATTTGTCCTTTTTCTAAATAAAACCTTAACAATTTTATTTATTCACATTTAGAACTTAAATTTACATGGAGCTATTTTATATACTGATGTGCTTGTGAATTCAGTTTGCTAAATAAAATTAACTCTTTTTTCTCTGAAATTGTCTTTTTTTTGTTAATATGCTATGATAAAATTATGGTGGTAATAACTGTATTTAGTTTTTAATATCCCTTTAACTTAAAAGTTAAAACTTTGCAACTCTGTCATTCTAACTCTCTCCTCTCCCCACCCCAAACCATTGCTTCAGAATATAAGCTGACCGGTATCACAAAAAATCTGAGCAGTTAAGGATTTCTGATTTTTCAGATTAAGGATGCTCAACTGATAGTGCCACACAGATATTCCAAAATTGGAATGACTTCTGATCCCACACATTTTAGATCAAGGATAATGAAGCTGTACTGTTTGATTCTTAGGTTTCATCTCTAGCTCACATTCAGTTTCTAAAAGTCATGGAACATGGCAGGTTCTTTTAAGTACTAATCACTGCAACCTACACTTTGCAGTTTCTTTTCATTTTGGCTAGAATTTGTTAAAATTACAATCATAATTTCAAACAATTTTTATTTCAATTATTTCAAATTTTAGAATACATTTTATATGTAAATTTGACTTAGATATAAGACCTTTTTGTTTTCTAAGGAGATAAAAGTAAAAATGACTAAACTAGTTTTTACGTACAGCTAACATTTAAAAATGCGAAAGGAGAAATGGGCCAGTGTCTATGATGTATGTACCAGTCACTTTTGATTTGACCTGTTCAATAGGGTGATCATGTTAGACCTCAATGAATAGGGGAGAATGAAAAAATGAGCAATGATGTGCAGTCAGGGAAATCATAGCTGGGCAGACATTAGCCAAATCCAGGAACAGTGGACAGAAGACAGTCTTTAAGTTAAACCTGTGTTATGTGTCTCCCACTTACAAGTTGTGTTAACTCAGGCAAGTTAATAACTTAACAACCCAAAGGCTTAATTTCCTTATGTGCAAAGGGATGATAGCCTGAGAACAGTATTAGTAAGATTAAGAGATGACAAGTGAAAGGGCCACCTTCCACCCCCGCCACTTTGTTCTCATATACCACTTTTTACTTTATTTTCTTAGTATATATTATGCTCATAATTATCTGTGCCATCATTTGTGATAAGTTTATCTCACCCATTCTAAAATATTGATGGGTCAAACTAGTCTGTGCAGTAATATGATATTAGCATATAGTTATTCTTTTTTTAATTTTTTTTTTTACTTTTTAAACATTTTTAACCTTTTCATTAGAAAAATCATCTTGTGCAGATTTGTCAAGCAAGTGTTTTATATTTATAGTGTCCTTACACCAGAGCTTCAGATTGTATTGTAAGTATTAGCACATTATTAATTACACATATCTTTGTAATGAAGGCAGTGGGTATGGTATGTATGGTCTTGTACATGAAGGAATTGAAGCTACTTGAAAATCAAAGCAAATTAGGATTGAATCTGATTATATTTAGTTACATTTCCTCTGTGTTGCTTTTGTACTTTCTACAGTAGTGCTAAAATTGACTCTTTAAGGCATAAAAGCAAAAACACAGCTTATGTTATATTGTTTTGTCATAACCTTTGGAAAAATCATTAGGAAACATGAAATGGATATTCTAGTTGTGGTTTTGTTTTCAGTTTTCCCATGAAGCTTTCCCCAGTGTCCTAGAGGTAGTATTAGAATTGTCAGTAGTCAATTGTCAAACCTTTACTCTTAAGAATCTATATGCAGTGAAAGAAATTCTTTTTATTATGACTGCTGTCAATTGCAGCAAACTTGTTTGGCTTCTGAGTTTGGATTGTTCTTTGTGTATTTTAAAAATTAAAATTAGTTGACATACTCCTTATAATAAACTGTTCAAAAAAATACCACCTGCAGATTTTGACCTAGATATTTTGTTTTCGATTAGTATCCTGCTTAGTATGCTGATAATTTTTTACCCTCTAACATCTGCAACCCCCAAAGAAAAAAATTATTCTCTGCATATTGGTTATGGGGGAAAAAACTATTCAGTGACTTGGGTTGTCAAATGTAACATCTAAAACACCACAGGTTACATTTGGGGTTTTGTTTTTTGTTTGGAGATGGGTCCTTTCTATGTTACCCAGGCTCTCTGAATTCCTGTGCTCAAACAGTCTTCTTGTTTCAGCCACATAGGTAGCTGGGTTGATGCTACCTTACACAGCTTTTTAACAGACCTCAATGTTACTTTTATTAATTAAAGATTTAGGGCAGTAAAATAATGCAGTGTGGAGGGCATGCATAAATAAAGGACATTCTGATATAAATCCCTAGGGCAGTGTTTTTCAATTTTTTATCTGTTAGGATCCCTAAGAAAAACATAACATAAATACACAATCCCAAACATAAAAATCTCTGAAGAGATTATCTAAATCAGTCAGCATAGGCATGGTTCAGAGGAGATTTTTATTTTCCCTAGAGGAAGAAATTAAACTTTAACAGAGGGTTAAATAAATAAAAAATTGTTTGATTTTTGTTTTGTTTTGTTTTTTGAAAGGGGCATGATGAGTTGGAGGGTTTTACCAACAGTGAATTAGCAGTATGTGCAAAAGTAAAGAAGTGGAAAAGAACACGGTATGTTCAGTAGAATAAATGGAGAAGTGTTCAAAACTAAGATAGAAAACAGGAACAGGAGGTAGGAGGGAATCATATATGGCATGCTAACGAATTTATGCTTATTCAACAGGGCTTGTAAGGCCCATCCAAAGATTTTAAACAGGAAAGTGACATCACATTGCAGTAATGTAGAGTATGGATTAGAAGAGTATGAGGTAGATATTAGTCAGTGAGTGATTAGTCAGTGAGTGATCTCAATGAAAACTAGTTGAGCAGAAATGTGGTTGAGAGAATTGGAAAGGAATACATAGGAAATGAGCCTTCAGCCAAGCATGGTGGCACATGCCTGTAATCCCAGCAACTAGGGAGGCTGAGGCAGGTTTGATGGAAGTTCAGAGCCAGCCTAAACAAATTAGCATGGCCCTGAGCAACTTAGTAAGACCCTGTCTCAAAATAAAAAGGGATGGGGATGTGGCTCAGTGGTTAAGCATCCGTAGGTTCAATGCCCAGTCACTCCCCACCCCCAAAAAACAGGCCTTGGTTTAAGGAGGGGGATGGTAGTGGGTTACAGACTGAGATGTCCGGGGTCTGAAGTTGAAGGGACATCATTGCAATCTTTAGATGTAGGAGTCAGTAGTGTGGAAGTGGTAATTAAAGCTCTGGGTTTGACTGGCATAAAAAGACAAAAGAATACCAATCTGTTTAAAATGGAATTTTTGATTGAGGCAACCAAGAAACCAAGTTTGAACATTAGTTTTAATGCTTAATGAAGGAAAGTGGTGTTACATGCCATAAAGTAAAAGTTGCACAGAACTCAATGTATTTTGAAATTATAAGAGGTTGTCAGAGAGTCTAAATGATGAGCAAGTAAGGATAGACACTGGACCAGAACACATTTTGAGCCTGATGGAGTAACTGTGAAATGGAGAGGTAAAGTAATTTGATTCTAAAGGATGTTTTGAGATATATGAGATAAACTCTAGATACAGATATGTAGGCATACATCTGTTTTTCTATTTATATATACACACAGTTTTTTTTTTTTAAAGTGGAAAGTCTTCAATATAAACAGAAGTGGTGAAACTAGAGGAAGAGAGACTGAAGATACAGGAAATAGGTCTATTGATAGAATAACTGGTTAGTTATTAGGTCTCTGAAGATATTCGCCGTAATGGAATCCTCCAGAATATGTGTATTGGGATTGGTAAAAGCATGTGAGACTTTTCCCCAGGACTGAAAAGACAATCCGGATTTGGATTTCTAGGGCCCAGAAAAAGATAAAATAATATATCTGCCAAGTAAAAGAACATTTTTTTTTTCTGTATGTAGCCTGTGCAGAACTTAAAAGCTTATCTCATTTAATCTTCCCAGCAACTCTGTAGAGTTTACAGTTGAGAAAATTGAGACCCAGAGAAGGAGTTTGTCTGAAGTCTTACAACTAAATTGTGATTTGAATAAATTTATGTCCAGCTCCAAACCCAGTTAGTTTTAAAACCTAATGTCTTGGAACCAGTTAGATTTCAAAAAAGGTGGGAGAAAGCTAATTTAAGTTTTGTCTGGTAAAAATCACTTAAAAGAAATGAAACTTGACATCTATTACCATTGTTTTACTTTTTACAAAGGTTTCATTTTTCATGAAAAATACATGTTAGCATTAGCAAAGTAGAAAGAATATAATGTGAACAAAAGGCATCCCTTCTATTCCCTTCAGTGGAAATAGATTAAAATTAATTTAATACATTTAATTTGTCCAAAATTGTTTTCATTTTGCCAAAGAATCATGAAAACATTAACATAGACTAGCTAGCACCAGATCTTGGACCTTTGTTTCCAAGAAATAGTCATGAAATGGCAAGTTTATCTATAAAAATATGGTATATTATTACTTTTTTAAAACAAAATAGTATGGCTGAACATTTTATTGTGTTCAAAAAATTATTGTATTTCCCTCATTTTGTAAATTTTTTTCATATTTCATTTTGTTCCAGATTGATTTTTGAGGATTCTACTCATTGCCAAACTGGTAAGAAACTAATAAAGTGACAACTGAAACAGTTCTGAGAAATATGTGTTTTGTTTTGTTTTTTGGTGCCTGGGAATGAACCCCGGGGCACTTAACCATTCAGCTACATTCCAGCCACCTGCCCCCCACCTCTCCTTTTAGTTTTTTAATTTTTTAAATTTTAAACACAGTCTCCCTAAGTTGCTGAGGCTGGCTTTGAACTTGGAATCCTCTTGCCTCAACCTCCGAAAGAAATAGAGCTCTCGCAGAGTGTGTGGGGTGTGTGTATGGAAAAAAAATATATATATGTATATTTACATATATATATATATAAATTTTATATATATATAATTAGTTTTAAATTCTGCTTCTGCTAGTTAAGATGGCACTGGAAGTAATGGAGAGTGAGACTGGGGGTGTAGCTCAATAGTGGAGCCCTTGCCTTAACATTCAGTGTTCAGGAACGCTTAGCTACCATTAATACCAACATTTGCTTCCTGTAAGTCCTAAGAATGTGGAAATAGCAGAACACAGGCTAGTATCTCCTGTGTTGTGCTGAGGGTGGAAAAGAAGGGGGAAAACGTAGAATTCTTGCCATCTCTTAAGTGTCTCAGACTTGACCCTAAGAATGTTTTACTGCCTGAGGTCTTCAGCACCTGTAGTTGACCGCCCTAATAGATGGTAAGGAAAGTTACTTCTAAGCCTGAATTGTTCTTTTGTGGTATTTAGGGCATCAATTAAAAGTATCACATTACTTAAGAACATAGGCTGTACCTGAAACTACAGGAACAAAATATTAATTTTTTTTAATGCACAATCGTTTAAAAATGAATTTTTCACTAATGAAGTCCTTTCCAATAGCATAAGAATTGCAAGAATCTTATTACATCATCTGAAAAAGAAATGTTCAAACATATAAGAATGGTTAGTTTTTGCTAATACAAGACTTCAATTATCTCATCAAAATAATATACGAGGACCAAGCACTCTAAAATATCCTTCCAGATTAACAAGGTGGGAAGCATGCTCCAATGACTCTCTAACTTTTTTAAAGGGTTTTATGGCCTTGTCAGGGAATGTTCAAGATATAACTTGATATAGAAAAAAATATGGTATTGTTAAGACCTTATAATCAGGATTTTTTTTTTTTTGGTGGGGGTCAGGGGTACCAGGAATTGAACTCAAGGGCACTCAGCCACTGAGCCACATCCCAGCCCTATTTTGTGTTTTATTAGAGACAGGGTCTCACTGAGTTGCTTGGCACCTTGCTTTTGCTGAGGCTGGCTTTGAACTTGCTATCCTCCAGCCTCAGCTTTCTGAGCCGCTGGGATTACAGGTGTGCACCACCACTCCCAGCAAGAATTGGTTTTATATGTTACAGTTAATAGGCATTAACCAAGTAAACAGATTTCTAGCAAATTAGTAAGTTGTACATGTGGGTATCACTCTCATTAATGGTCTGTTTTTTTTAACTGCCATTCTTTAATGTAGTTAAAAGAGTAATGGTCAGATGCTACTTGTACAAATGCTGAAGAAATTGTTGTTATTGACCTCAGGGAGCTTTAAGTTTAGTAAAGACAGTAGGCATTAATCAAGTGAGTCCACAGATGAATATATGGTGGGGAATCACAATTTTTAACTATGAATTGAAAGAACTGGGTACTGTGAAAAAAATAGCATAATTTAGATTTGGGGTTCAGAAGATCTCTTTGAAACAGTGGTATTTGAGACTGGAATAGGGAGTAAGCAAAGCAAGTGTGCAAGTTCTAATGTGGAAACAGCTTCGTGCTTTCAAGGTACTGAAAGATGGTGAGAATGCAACCGTACTGGTGAATGGGGAGAGTATTAAAGTTGGAGGGGGAAGTTAAGGTAGGTTCATGCAAGGTCTTTGAGAACCTGTGGAGAAGTTTGAATTTATTATAAGTCTGGAGGGAACATAGCAAGGAGTTCTTAAACCAAAAATCACTTTTTTAGACTTTCTAGAAAAGGAAGCGTAGATTTAGAGAACATTTGAATGGGAGAAATTCGCATTTACTCTCAAGTATTTTATCATTTATCAACTCAATACATACTGAGCTCTTCTTCTTTAGTCTCATTCTACCCTGATCAAGCCTTTGTTTTCTCAAAGCTAGGAACTACTACTACAAAAGGGTAGAAAAGATCATCTCAATATATGCAGAGAATTGTATGGGCCTTTCCAACTAAGGGTGACAGAAATTGAATGATTTTCCAATTAGTTTTTTGGTTTTAGATATTAAGATATTTAGATGAATGAAAATTTCCTGCCTTGGTAATAGTGTTTTGGCTTGTTTTTAGTAATGCCTCTAAAAAATTCACTTTTTTTTTTTTCCTTCAAAGCTATCCTCAGCAAAAGTGAAGCACTAAGCAACTCAGTGGCACCCTGTCTCTAAATAAAATACAAAATAGGGCTGGGGATGTGGCTCAGTGGCCGAGTTCCCCTTAGTTCAGTCCCCAGCATGAATGAATGAATGAATGAATGAATAAATAAAGTTTCTTTGATAATTTTATATGCCTATCGCATCCATGCTGTAAACAGTGTATAATATTTAGTATCTTAATGAATGACCTTTGTAAGGATGAATGGAACACCTTTCTTGAATATTTGCTTTCTCCTTCCTAAAGAGTGCTAGAGATATACTAGACATGTTGACTTCCAAATACTAAACACTTAAGCTATCAGATTGCATCTTAAAGAAGTTGCCTTAACCATTTTTATAAACCTTTGTTTCTCCTCCCCCATCCTACTCTTCTCCTGTTACATTACTTGGCTTACAGCTTCAGAAGTATTGTCCTCTGTCAGCTGAAGTACTTTTCAGACCTACCCTAGAAGTTGCCTTTAAAAGAAAAACCCACTGTCTTTGCTGAGTTATTGCTACTTGCCTCTTTTAAAAGGAGAATATAAAACAAAATTCATATTCATTCAAATATCCATCAAATCATGATTCTCTTTATTTTGTGTGGTAGAAATTTATATTTGTTACTAATTTGGAGAAAACAGTTTATTTTAAATGTAGTCAAGTATTGGTATTTAACTAAAGGGTATGGTTTATACATTTTGCAGTATAAATAATAGCCATATGTTAATTTTCTACCTAGCAATACTTACTTATTTTTGTTGTTGTTTTTTGGTGTTGGGGATTGAACTCAGGAGCACATATCCAGCCCTACTTTATATTTTATTTAGAGACAGGGTTTCACTGAGTGCTTAACACCTCCTTTTTATTTATTTATTTTTTTTGGCTGAGGTTGGCTTAGAACTTGCCATCCTTCTGCCTCATCCTCCTGAACCAGTGGGATTACAGGCGTGGCAGCAATGTATATTTAACACACTTCCATGTACCAGGTTGAAATGTATTTGAGATTTCTTTTTCAAAATCTTAGATTTGAAATCTTAAAGTTTAAATACATAAAATTATTTAACAGTACATGAGTTATAAAGTATCAGTAGCATCAAATCCTGATGTCCCTATATGCAGTGCCCTAAATGACTACTTTATTCTCTCCAGGCTTAAAGAACTATAGTGGTTTTTTATACATTACTGAACAAAGATTGCTTCTCACTTATTTAATGCCACCGTTTCCCATCCCTTCCCCCTTTTCTTTCATTGCTTCAGTTCTTTCTCACCTTTATATGTGTTGGTCCACTAAGGGTTTTCCCTCTGTTTTTGGAAAACCCTAAAGTTCTATTACGAAGTTTTCCTAACAACTGAACTGTTTTTTTGCTTGATTTCTGAAGCTATTTCACATTACCTTGCTCTTATTTTATTTTATTTTTTTTTTGGTAAGATAAAAAAGCTGTATAGAGTCCTCAATTTGTTAATAGTATATTGTTTATTAATTATGTGGCTATTAAAATATTCAAAATATTAATTATCAGTTTACAAAGTAGAATGTGAATTTAGAATTTTAGAGACTAGAATGAATATTAGCTTGGTTACTTTTCAAATGAGGAAACAAACTCTAAGATGATTTTCACAAGGTCTTGAAGAATTAACTGGTTCCCAGTCTGTTAAACATTCTTATTTATTAAATTTATTAAATTAAATTAAATTATTCTTATTTTCTTTAAACATTTAGATTTGTGGGGATTTTTTTTTGTTTTATTCTCTTTTGTGGATAGAACCCCAGGGTCTTGCCCATACTGGTACTCTTATCACTGAGCTTCACTTTCAACCCAGGTAAGTGTTCTTCTGAAAGGCAAAGTTTTGGCTTTCTGAGGCCGGCTAGGATATTGAGCACAAGTGACAAGTATTTATTTCACATCTTCTGAAGCAGCCCTATTTCTTCAAGTCTTTACTACAGATAAGTATGATTAAGGGAAAGCAGCTGGCAGCCAAAGGAAGGAAAAGGAAGTGGTAGAGATGGCAGTTTATGTAGTCAGACTATGAGTAGACAACTAAAGGCTACATTAGTAAGGACTGTCATATCACACCATCTGTGTAAAGAAAGTTAGAGAATCTTATACATATATTGAGACTACATAAATGTTGTCATCTTGTATCGCTGCCTAAAATGTATTGTATGTATGGAAAGGGATTAGTAAATAAGAGGAATGTTATTAGGACATAATTTCTACTTTGCAGGTGACTTCATAGCTAATGTAGAATAGGGTTATAAGAAGTTTAATAATATGGAGGTAGTTGAAAACTTCTAAGCAAACTGTTCTTAATTTATTGCTTATTCTTGGGAGCTGCTCCTTAGGAGGAGGGAAAGACCTATAGTTTTTCTTGATCCTTACCATACTTTACAGTATAATTGTTGCAGATTTTATGTTTTTTTTTTTTCCAATTATGGGGTGAAATATGGTATTTAAGAATGTGAATAGATCAATATATAAATTTTATTATAATTCCCTTTTTCCTCCTAGGAATATACAATTGGACATCTTAAGCCTTATTCTTAGAAGTTTTCCATGTAATCAGCCCCCAGGCCTCCTAGAAGAGACAAGACATTTCCTTAACTTAATTGAGCTTCTTCAACTCAGAAAAAAATGGGCTGAGTTACCTGTTTTTGCATTTTACTTTCATTTGGTCTTTGTACCAAAAGGAAAATGTGTATTTGGATTTGATCAATTTTCTATATCCTGTTTGCTTTTGAATCCTATCATTTATCTTTAGAAAGATAAGGGAAGAGATGGTCCTATGTCTTGAGGAAGGTTTTGTGTGTGTGTGTGTGTGTGTGTGTGTGTGTGTGTGTTTGAGGAAAAGAGAAATGTATGTATTCCATTTCCCAACAATATGTTGCCTACAGGAGACGCATTTGATAGGAAAAGACATACATAGGCTGAAGGTGAAAGGTTGGGAAAAATCATATCACTCATATGGACTTCGGAAACAAGCAGGAGTGTCCATACTCATATCAAATAAAATAGATTTCAAGCCAAAGTTAATCAAAAGGGATAAAGAGGGACACTACATACTGCTTAAGGGAACCATACACCAACAAGACATAACAGTCATAAATATTTATGCCCCAAACAATGGTGCAGCTATGTTCCTCAAACAAACTCTTCTCAAGTTCAAGAGTCTAATAGACCACCATACCATAATCATGGGAGACTTCAACACACCTCTCTTGCCACTGGACAGATCTTCCAAACAAAAGTTGAATAAGGAAACTATAGAACTCAATAACANTATCAGCGACAAATCCTCTGAAATGGAGGACAACCACTCCATTCACAATATCTTAAAAAAAAAAAAAGTAAAATACTTGGGAATCAACCTAACAAAAGAGGTGAAAGACTTGTATAATGAAAACTACAGAACCCTAAAGAGAGAAATAGAAGAAGATCTTAGAAGATGGAAAAATATACCCTGTTCATGGATAGGCAGAACTAACATCATCAAAATGGCGATATTACCAAAAGTTCTCTATAGGTTTAATGCAATGCCAATCAAAATCCCAACGGCATTTCTTGTAGAAATAGAGAAAGCAATCATGAAATTCATATGGAAAAATAAAAGACCCAGAATAGCAAAAACAATGCTATGCAGGAAGTGTGAATCAGGCGGTATAGCGATACCAGACTTCAAACTATACTACAGAGCAATAGTAACAAAAACAGCATGGTACTGGTACCAAAACAGGCGGGTGGACCAATGGTACAGAATAGAGGACACAGAAACCAATCCACAAAACTACAACTATCTTATATTTGATAAAGGGGCTAAAAGCATGCAATGGAGGAAGGATAGCATCTTCAACAAATGGTGCTGGGAAAACTGGAAATCCATATGCACCAAATTAAACTGAATCCCTTTCTCTCGCCATGCACAAAAGTGAATTCAAAATGGATCAAGGAGCTTGATATCAAATCAGAGACACGCCGTCTGATAGAAGAAAAAGTTGGCTACGATCTACATACTGTGGGGTCGGGCTCCAAATTCCTCAATAGGACACCCATAGCACAAAAGTTAATAACTAGAATCAACAAATGGGACTTACTCAAACTAAAAAGTTTTTTCTCAGCAAAAGAAACAATAAGAGAGGTAAATAGGGAGCCTACACCCTGGGAACAAATAGTTGACTTCTAATGATAATCTTAACTACCTTTTAAAGAGATCTTCTACAAGGAAATCTAGCAGCATCACAGCTTTATTCATAGACTAGAATTCTAACCGTTTCCCTTCGCAAGTATCTCTAAGTCTACTTCAGATAAGGATTATGAAGGGATTTTTGTGGGTAGAGTAAGAAATTTACCAAATTCTCTTAAACCTCCATGACTGTATAAAGACACATCCCTAGGCCAGGAATAAGAAGTCAGTTACCAGAATTACAATCTGGGTTGTGTGCATTGTCACAAGAAATTGAAATTGGGAGTACAAAGTAGAAATTCCTGTCTAGAGCTAAGAGTGTTAATCATATAGAAGCAAAGTTGGGACAGAATGAGCATTTACAAAATCAAGATGTCAATAGATTAAGATCCAGTTTGATTTATTTTGAAATAAAAATGCTGTCACCAGTATAATACTGGAGATATTCATTTTAACCACAGATTAAATAGGTGTAAAAGGGATGGATTCTTTTGGCTTTCCAAATATTTCTGTAGAAATTAAAATACTGTAGCTGTTATAGAGTGGCAAGTGGTAAGTCTTGAGAAGCATAAGATAAACATGTAACATATCTAGGTCCAAGAAATTACAGTTTTCATAGTACTGTTGCTATCTAAGGTGATTCTCAGGTTTGACCTGAAGCTGTTGGCACGTTAACTGATTTTGGATTAAAGTTGATTAAATAATTTTCAGCTTAGAAACACCCAGATAAGGTTTTATCCCAAGTCAGATCTGAGAGTAATATATATATAGTATTATATTAATCCTGATATTCTCAAGGATATAGGGTATTCATTAGAAACAGTTTATGAAGCATTTGAATGTTGAAAAGGTGACTACAGAGGCTGAGGAACTTGATGCATTCTTCAAATTGCCCAGACTTTACAACGAAAGATAATATAGCACTTTTCTACCTCAAATATCTATACTGGGTTATAGCCCCCTGCCTCTACCCCTAGATTCAATTTCATTAATACTCAAACTAAAGCTGATATAAGAGGGCAGAAAGAATAGAAATGAGAACAATCGTCTCTTGATTAAGATTGGTAGAGCCAGGCATAGTAGTGCATGTGGGTAATCCCACTGCATGGGAGGCTAAGGTAGGAGGATTCCAAGTTCGAAGCCAGCCTCAGCATTTAGCAAGACCCTGTCCCAAAATAAAAAATAAAATAAAAAGGGCTAGGGATATCACTCCGTGGTAGAACATTCCTGGGTTTAATCCCCAGATGACCCCCTGCCGCCCACCCTACACACACACAATGTGGAGGGGACAGCTAAGATTCTCCACACTAGTGTGGCAAAAGAATCTTGAGTAAAATGCAAAACAGGTTAACTCAGTGCTGAAAGACAATACAGTATCCTTACCCATTTTACTAGAAAATAGGCGTTAGGCATGTATAACTTCTTGGTTTTCAGATCTAAGAATATCTTCTCATGGCAACCTGTGAAACCCTGTGAAAATATTATATGTAATATATAATATGTAATATAATACATAAATATACTGTTAACATTGTGGAGAAATACAAAGGCTAAAACTTCTAAGCAGTATGTAATCATGGGATCCATGATGTCTATTCAGGCAGCCCCAGCATTCACTAAAAGAGCATGTATTTATGCTGCTTCTCAAACCCCTTCTAGACCTCTAGGGTAGATTTCTTATATGAGCTTATCATGTGTATAGCTTATCCACCTACTGCTGCTCATTAGTGACTGCTTGGTCAGATGAGTTTTTTTTTTTTTTTCCTTAATATTTATTTTTTAGTTGTAATTGGACACAATACCTTTATTTTATTTATTTATTTTTACATTGTGCTAAGGATCAAACTCGGGGCCTCACATGTGCTAGGTTAGCACTCTACAGCTGAACCACAACCCCAACCCCAGTGATGAGTTTTAATCTCACCATCAGTGAGCTCTTTGCTTTCACTCAAGTTCTACAGACCTCCCTTTACTCAGGAATCTGCCATGTCCATGGCTTGTAATGTTTTAAAGGAGACTGTTCTCAAGAAGATGAAAAGTCGAAAATGAGACCTAAAACCAAAAGAATGGACCTAGCTACCCTGGTTATTTTCTCATTAGAATTGAGGAATAGAATTGTTTAAATATCCTTTCAGAGTTAACAAGTGGAATTGTGGTCATGCTTTCTACCAGTAAGCATATGCAATGACTGTAGATTCTTTCTAGTTAAAAGCCACACAAGGCCTCTGATAGGGCTGATGATTCTCAGCCTGGTGACTAACAAATCCCTTCTAACTAATGTACACCTGATAGCCAGTTTGCCTGACTCTGTCTCGTTCCCTCTGTGGATCATTCTCTCTCTCTTCCTACCCATGTGGAAGCCTGGATTTAATGTAGGATTTGGGTAGATGATTTCTGTGATTTTGAGTCAAGTAAACCATGTAACTAAGTCCTCAGAATTGACAGTAGAAAGTAGAAAAGCAACAGGACAGAAACCAGAAATAATAGACTAGAACAAGAGAGTTCAAAAGAAGAGCAACATGTAGAATCCTGAAATAGGGCAGCATGGCCACATGTCTTCATCCAGCTGGGGAGGAAGGCTATTAATCAAGGGTTATAAGCTGGCTCAGATTCCAAGTTGGTGTGCTTGGTTTGGTTCCAAGTGTGTTGGTTCCACTAATACCACTTCCCACTCTTCTCCCCTTTTTCCAAGTCTTGGATAATATGTATCCCAAGGAGCCTGCTAAGCTTTCTAAGAAATCATTCAAGGCCAGATATACACTACTTTGAGGTAGAATTGTGTTAATAATAGCTGATAAAACCTCAGTTCTTCCTGGAACAGCCTCTCTGTTTTATTTTTTTAGAGAGAAAGAATTTTTAAAAAATATTTATTTTTCAGTTTTCGGCGGACAAAACATCTTTGTTTGTATGTGGTGCTGAGGATCGAACCCGGGCCACACGCATGCCAGGCGAGCACGCTACCACTTGAGCCACATCCCCAGCCCAGCCTCTCTGTTCAGATTTGTATCACAGGTTTCACTTAGTTCTCAGAGCAACCCTGTAAGATAGATAGATTTCCATAATATACATTATTCCAGGCATAGGTGTCTGCATTTGTCCTCCATTAGTTAACTGAATGTTAAGTCCATAAATCACAAAAGTGTAGTATATGCTTGATATATATTAAGACTAATCAATAGTTTCTGTTTAATAGGCAGCTTTTGTTTTGTGAGTTATCCATTTTTCTGTCCTCAATGCTATAGCTCTAATAGCAATTTTAAAGGCTAAAGTAAAGGGGGAAATTCTAAAGAGCAATAAAGGGGAAAAATAGCAAGAGGATAAGCACAGAAAATCTGTAGTAAATAAATATGAATAAATCTGATTATTGCCTATGAGAAAATATAACTAATTTTTCTTTAGCATAGAAAGTGTGCTCAATTAAATTATGAAGCTAATATAATCTTAATACAAAAACCTAATGAAAAGTATGAAAGAAAACAAGTAAAGGCCTTTTTCAATCATGGTATAAGTACAAAAATCCTATGTTAAATATTAGTAAAGCAAGGCTATCTGTGTATAAAGACTATACATTATCACCAAAGTAGAATTATTCTAGGAATGCAAGATATGGTATTTACTTCTTTGGAACTAAAAACTAAGAAAAAAATTCCCATACAAAACTCTACAGTAAGTGTTAGCCTTAAAAAGACTACTGTCACCTCTTTCACCAGGAACAGTGTATTGGAACCCCAGTCAGTGTGGTAAAGCAAGAAAAAGTAATGCGCAGATATCAGAATTTGATAATAGAAATTTGGGGATTGTAATAATGCAAAGTTGCTATGTACGAAGTCAGTGAACATAATCTACTGCAGTTGTTTTAAGAAGTTATGGAGAGATGATGTGAGAATACAAAGACTTCAAAGATTTTAGTTCTTCCAGATTGATTTCTAGATTCAGTGCCACCCATCAGCTTTGCAGCAGTCTCACATTCAGTAATATATCAGAGTGAATCTAAGTGAGAAATATACTTGGAGTAGTTGTGTAGGTGTTATTGCAAACTGATACACTTTTGAGAGTGTATCACAGTTTGGCATTTATTTTCAGGTACATTTTATAAAATAGATATTTAATAATATCAAGGCATATATCCAAAGACTTCCAAGAATCCTTATATATTTGAAGATCATGGTAATATATTGATTTCTTCCTTTTAAAAAAAAAAAAGTCACACTTTAGAATCTTTTGGAGAACAGAACAATGAAGCTGTGGTTGTGTAGACACCAGTCCAGGTTTTTAAAAATATTTTTATTGGACCTTTATTTTGCTCATTTATTTATGTACATTGCTGAGAATTGAATCCAGTGCCTCACACATGCTAGGCAAGCGCTCTACCACTGAGCTACAGACCCAACCCCAGTCTAGGTTTTGTTGCTTTTTTTTTGCCTCTAGTTGCCAAGGCTACTCACTTCTTTCTCCACATACATCCTCTCACTCACATATTCTGAGCAGTTGTTTCACCTTTTTAAAAATCCAATAGTAGGATTTTGTTGTTGTAGTTTACTGAAATCTTTGGAGTCTTTGTGTTCTCAAATTATCTTTCAGTAGAAAGAAGTTTCATTCCTACATATCAGTATAACTAAGCATCAAGAAGCCATTCATTGTATACTCAAATTGCTGAATATAAATCCTGTCTTCACCATTTACTAGTATCGTGATCCTATAGAAGTTGAATTTCTTTGCGTGTATTTCCTCATCTGTAAATGGGATCAGAGGAGGAAGGATAATGGTGTCTATCTTGTAAGATTGTTATAAGGACTAAAAGTATTTTGAACAAGATTTATTAGTAAATGCATTTTGATAAAGAAACACTAGGCTGGCTTTCATAACTTACCAAAGTTTAAACCTACAAATTTAGAATATTCATTGCCACAAATCAGTGACAATACTGTTTGATTTGGTTTCACAAACTTCAATTTTTGAGTGACATCTCTGCGGAAGCCATTGTCAGCTTTAGATATAGTTAAATTTAAGTATGCACAATTAAGGAGTTGAATGTATGAATGATAGTGTTCAAAACAACTACAAACATGACTTAATGGTTAGAAAATAGTTGGTGATTGAAGAGGAAACAATTTGAAGCCCAAGAAGTCTAGCTCCTTTTGAAACGGGACTTTCTGGACCATTAATACATTTCCATGCTTTTAGAAGATACCTTTTAATGATGTATGTACACACTGCAATTTAATCTTTTAGTGATAATTCACTGGGTACTAAAGATATAAAATTTCTGAAAATTTCAAGTTTAGAGAATTTGCTAGGAAAGAGATTGGACTCATGAGTCTTTGCCTGCTAATGTGTACTCTCCAATTAAACTACACCCTGGCTTAATTGTTTTTAAGGCTGAAATATTTGAAGTTTTTGCCTTAGAATTTTAAACAAATATTTTGAATACTTCATTTCTCCTAATTTTAATATTTAAATTTAAAGTAGTTTTGATTCAGATTTTTAAACTTACTTTGAAGTGTTACTTTAGCTTCATTTTATATGTATATACAAGTTGGCTAGATACAGTATATCTATCTTGTTTCCAGTTGATGGGAAGTAAGAAATAATTTAGAAAAGTAAATCTACATTAGAGTAAAACTAAAATATTTTTATGCTGCTCAAAACATTGTTTCCTTCCTAAAAGAAATAAAAGCAGGAACTTGACTACATATTTGTGTTCATAGCAGCTTTATTTATAAGAGCCAAAAATATGCCCATCAATGGAAGACTGGATAAACAAAACATGAAGTATATACATATTATAGAATATTATTCTAGCTTCAAAGTTAAGGAAAATTCTAACATACATTACAAGATGTATAAACCTTAAAGACATAGAGGACCCTAAACCAGTAAAAAAAAAAAAGGCAAAATGTATAATTCCGTTACTTATGCCAGGTACCTAGGGTAGTCACAGTTGGAGAGAGAGTAGAATGGTTGTTGTTGGACTGTGCAAAGGAGAAAATGGAGTTACTGTTTATTGGATATATCATTAGAGAAGATGAAAAAGTTCTGGAGAGAGCTGGTAATGATCATTCTCAGCAGTTGGGTACCCATAACATCTCAGAATTGTACACTAAAAAATGGTCAAATTTTGATGTATGTATATTTTTTCACAATTTCGAAAACAAAATATTCCCCTACAGTGTATAGGAGACACAGAAAACACTCATTTTGGAAAACAGTTCTGGGAAATGGGAACCTCTTATCCGGTTATGAATACCTTCCTATTCTCCACTTGCCCCATCCCCAAAATTACAACTCGGGAACTATAAATTGTCAAATATAAATTAATGTGCTATAAACTAGGTTCTTTGTTTCTTAGTAATGGGGTGAGAATATTAAATTTTACAAGTTATTTCATTCTTTTACATGCAGTGAACGATGAAGTGAATTTGAAACTTATGAGAAGAATCTTAGTCACAACACATTATAGAACTAGAAGAAACCTTAGTATTTAGTTCACACTACTCCTTTTATAGAAAAATAAAGTGAGGTATTGCCTCCTGTGTTAGCCTCTTTGTCACTGTGACCAAAATCCCTGGCAGGAACAACTTAGAGGAGGAAAGATTTATTTTGGTCAGTTTCAGAGGATTCAGTACATGATCAGTGTGCTCTAATACTTTGGGCCTGAGGTGAGGTAGAACATCATGGCAGAACTGCGTGGTGGAAGGAAGTTGCTCAGCTCATGGCAGCCAGGAGGAAAGAGAGAAGAGAAACCCTTCCAAGCCACAACCCCAGTGCCTACTTCCTCAAGTTAGTTTCAGCCCTCCAGTAGTCCATTCAGCTATCAGTGGATTAATCCAGGAACCCTCACAATCCAATCATTGCCTTAAATCTCCACCTCTGAGCCATGCTGCACTGGTGACTGTATGCCTTTGACACATGAGTTTTGGGGGATGTTGCGAATCCAAACCTTCTCAATAGAAGAATTTGCTGGGTAAAATCCCTAATTGCCTCACTGGACTAAGTAATTAAAGCTGTATCATGTTGTAGAATATTTATAAAGTTTCTTCTGTTCTCATAGAAGATGGTAAACAGGACACATTTAGTTGCCCCATAGGCAGGTATGAGTGAGTGAGAAGAAAGGAATTCAGTCCTATCCCCAGAAATCTATCTTTATTCAGACAGTTAAGGGCATCCCAAGCCTATAGCCAGTTGATCCTCCTCTTCAGACTACATCAGTCCTCTGAGTCAACAAATACAAATGAAGCTAAATTTAGTTCTTTCCTCATAAGAAAAATCAGTGAAGAAGCGGTGAAAGCCCAAGGAGCAAATACCTGAAACATTATCAGAATAGCGGGGAAAAAAAAGTATTGAGAATTCAGAGGATATTGCATTTATAAAGCCAAAAAAAAAAAAAGTGGGGTACCAGTAATATGAGCCTCTTTTTAAAAAAGATTGTGTTCACATATTATCAATAATTCTTAAGTTTTCTGAAATGCATGAAAGCCTTGATCAGATTGTTATGCTATGGATAGATACCATGTGGTATGAAATGTGTTAAATAGATATTCACCTGAAAAGTTTCCTAGGAATTTCTTGTAAGTAAGGAAGGAATAATGTGTATTTGTAGAATGTTTCTAGACCAAAGTATTATGACAGCTTTTGTGTTACCTTTGACGATACACTTGATGTACATGTCTTATTGTAGAGGTGCCAAAACTGATGATTAAGGTGGGGGAACATGTGTCTGTTCATGTTTTAGCTTATGCTCAGCAACATGTGGAGGTGTGTCCTGGAAATCTCTGTGATAATTGTACTTTCCAGTTACAAAAAGCTTTATGAGAATCTGGTATACTAAAATATGCAAAAATTGATAACCTGTCTTATTGCTTAATCAGGAATACTTGATTCGTTTTTTAGGGCATGGCCATAGTAGATTATCAATCAAGATTGTAAAAGTAGGGGCTGGAGTTATGGCTCAGTGGTAGAGTGCTTGTCTAGCAAATGTGAGGCACTGGGTTCGATTCTCAGCACCATATTAAAAAAAAAATAAAGCCATTGTGTTCACCTATAACTAAAAATATTTTAAAAAAGATTATAAAAGTATTTAGAATTCTATTTGGGCTAATTCAGAAAACAGCTGGCTAATAGTCACAAGATAGTTTCTTATAGTTTGCTTGCAACTCTAGCTTACATGTAACCTGCCTAGAACATAAATCCTTTTGATAATCAAAACCATACTTTAAAGCATATAAATATCTTGATTAATTTACATTATTTTTTTATAAAACTGGCTTTTATATTAGAATTTTATCAGAAATAAGTTTATAATATTTTTATCAAGATTGGTCTTCTAAAACAGTATTGTGTATGTAATCTCGGTTAAATGTGCTTCATCAGAGAATCTATCAAAATTGCCTGTGTGTACAGAATGAACTTTTGAAGTTAGTATGAATGTGATGCATTTGAGCTCTATTTCTGAGTTGCCTGGGCTTCTAAGGTTCTAATTCAGCACTGCCCAGTAGGATTTGGAATTGTTACTGTGTACTGTATAATTGGTAGCCACTAGCCACATGTGAGTAGTGGAACTAATGAACAAAATATTTAATTTTAACAGATTTAAATTGCTACACATAGTTTGTGACTCCATATTAGATAGTATAATGTCTGATAGGTAGGGGTGTGTGTGTATCTTGCAGTGCTGAGGACTTAACTCAGGGTCTCACACATGCTAGGTAAGATCAAAAGAAAGGCATATCATGGCTCATTTCAGTTATTGTTTAAGGATTTATCATTTATGCCACACACTGTCACCTCAAATCTAGTACGTAACAGGTAACAGCATTCACCAAAATATACTCAAAAAGTGTTATGATCTTTAGAAAGTCATACTCCCAGCCATACTGAACCATACTCCCAGCCTCTTCAAATAGTATTAAAAACTAAGGAAAGACAAAAGTATAGAAATATCTGCATTGAACTGTGTGGACTTCTGACCCAAAATGTGTTTACATGGTATAGTACATAGGCTCTTCAGCCTTTATTTTCTTCTTCTTCTGTAATGTCATGGATACAACTTCTTTATTTCTGATCTTACTGCCTAACTTTTTATTAAAAAATAATAATAATTTATAACCTACACAAGGACTGAAGTATTTTGATGTCTCTTGGTTAGATGCTTGCTATCTTCTCCTCAGTTGTTTCTACCAGTTTTTTTCACTAGTGGAAAAGTAATCTTAGAATCACCCAGTAGATTTTTCCAATTTGAGAAACTTCTCCAAACTAAAGTCAGAATTATCAGGGTATTTGTCAAGTTTATCAACAAAATACCCCAAGTAATTCATTGGCTTTGAGTATGTATAGAATCTTCCTAGTATTTTACATTGTAACTTTAGTATCGAGTATGATTCCTTTTCAAAGAAGAAAATAGTTCTGTTAAAATTTCTCCTTTCAAATTGAAATATAAAAAATCTGATACTCTTTAAAATTTTCCATTTGTTTCTATTCCCATATAGTAGTCTATGCAGCATTTCTTCAGGCAGAGTTGAATGTTGCTAGAAAAGTCACCAGAATTTCAGATTCTGTGATCTCACAGGCAGCTGAATGGTTTTGCTGCTGATTTTTTTTTTTTTACAGTCTAAAAGAAGAAAGAAGTACAACCTACCTCATAGACATAGGAGTTTCACTAGCTATATTTCTCCATAACACAGAAAATGTGTTAAAACATTGTTAAAACATTATGATACCTTCTTTAAAACTTATAAATTATTGTAAATATTCTATATGTTCCAGCTTTACTGAAAAAGGAGCATTTTGACAAACTTCACTGAAGGGTTCAGCTTCTCTGTGTGTATTAAATTGTAAATGTATGGCTCTGTAAAGACCATAACACTTCTTGGGTGTATTTTGGTGAATGCTGTTACCTGTTACATACTAGATTTGAGGTGACTGTTTGTGGCATACATGATGTCCTTAGATAATAACTGAAATGAACCATGATATGCCTTTCTTTGTATCTTTATACCAAGACTACTGAGTTGTTATATATTGATCACCTTTATTATGATAGATTCCCTTGGGTCATTCTCCAGGCCCCCTTTCCACAGAACTGACCTAAATTCCAATTTTTGTTTACATTTTCAGAGTTGAGTGCCTTTGCTGTCACTCTGCTCTACTCTAGTCTTTTCTTTTTGTTAATAAACATCTACTCTGTTTGTTCACATCAGGTGTTAGTAGGTTCTGTTTTAAGTATATATTTTTTTTCTGTTTTCTTCATCTGTTCATCTAAAACATCGGGTTTTAATATTTGTAACCAAAATAAGCATGAGTGGAACTGGGACTGTAGCTCAGTGGTAGAGCACTTGTCTAGCATGCGTCTAGGGGATTCAGTCCCCATCACTGCAGAGAAATATCAAAATTGATGAGTTTTTTCCTTACAATAGCAGACAAACCGTTTTTACATTTTGTGCAGTCTTCGTGTTTTTAATTATTTTTGTTCTTGAATTATTAGAGATTTGTTTATTTTTAAAAATCTAGGAAATGCTTGTTTTGGGGAACATTGGAAATTCTAGAAGCTATTTGTTAAATTTTAATTTAGATTTCTCTTTGTGACCTAAGTTCTGACATTACATAAAACAGTATGTGAAATTACTTTCCCAGATTTATACATATAGAGACCAGGTCCAAAGTAATTCATCTTAGACTTTACAATGTATTTTTTAACATGAAATCTAGTATTAGCAAAGTTTGCTATGTATTATTTATTACCTACACTGTAAATAGGATAAGATATTGACTCAACATAGATTTTATTTAGAGCACAGCTTTCAGAATATCACACAAAATGAAGGAAAGATAAGTTTTCATTAATGTTTTCTCTGACCCTATTTTATAAGAGTTTGCCAAGTTAATCTGCATTATTACCAAGAAACAATAGGGAGATGAAAAGAAGTTTTTCAGTAAATTATAATTACATCAGAAATCGACATGAATAATGTTAGTAATTTATGTTAGAGTAGAAGGAGGTATAGTAGTAGATCATTCTGTTAGGGGTGTAAAAGAACCGATGCTCATCTTTTTCCTTTGTCAGTGCGCAGGAAAAAGTTACCAGGAGAAGCAGATTCTTAAATTATTTCATATAATTTTAGGAAATTCCTCTTGCTATAAGTGAAGTGTAAGGATAAGGGGGTAGGTAGCTCAGTAGTAGAAATTTTGAGGGTGTGAGTTCTCTAGCATCAAACTTTAAAAGGCGGAGGGGAAGAAAGAAAAAGAATCCTTTGTTGAAAGTAAATCCTAATTTTCACAATAGGTCTCCTTCCCCACAACTTAGATGCATAGATTTTCATTTATCTGCTTCTGTTTTGTTTCCACATACTAAACATAAGCAATAGTTTCCTCAATTTTTTTGTGCATTCTTTCTAAACATGTATGTTTAAAACCTTTCATTCCTTTTTATTCCATTGTGTGGATATACTACATTTTGTTTACCCATTAATCAAACATTTGCGTTGTTTTATTTCACTTTTTGTCTTTATAAATATGCTGCTGTGAACATTCATGTACATGTTTTTCTGTAGACATAGGTTTTCATTCCTCTTGCAATACCCAGAAGTTATTTTTGAGTTAATTTCTTGTTGAAATGGTAACTACCAGACTGATTTTGTGGCATCATTTTACTTACCCAGAAAATGTCCAGTTTTTCCACATTTTAACCAACCCTTGCTATTAACTGTCTTTCATTATAGCCATCCTAGTGGGTTTGAGGTGATATTTCATTGTGGTTTTGATTTGTATCTTCCTAATGACTATTGGTGTTGAACAGCTTTTCACAAGCTTAATTGGCCATGTGTCTGTCTTTGGAGAAATGCTGTTCAGATCCTTTGCCCATTTTTAAATTGTTTTATTTAGAGTTTTTGTTGAGTTTTTTTTTTATATAGATTATCTTTTCATTGTTAAATTATGGAAATTCTTCTTATATTCTAGATATAAGTCTGTTCAACAGATTCATTATTTACAAGTATTTACTCTCATTCAGTAGGTTGTCTTCACTGTCTTGGTGGTATGCTCTCAAGCACAAAAGTTTTAGAAGTTCATTTGTCTATTTTCTTTGTTATTTGTGCTTTCAGTGTCATATTGACTTTTGTATCTAGATAGTCATGTCATCTGTAGATCATGATTTTTGTTTCTGTGTTATCTATAGGTTTTTCTTAGTCTTAATTATTAATGTGGAAAACTACTTTGGTTTAATGTTGGAAGTGTCATCATTCTTTCAACTATAGTACTTCATGTTTTATGTGCATTTTACATATTGTTTCTGTACTTTTGTGCAGTCCTTACTCACTTTTAGTATAAAGATTGTAATAGCTTCAGGAAGTGAGTTTTGAGTATTTATTATTTCTGGAATAACTTTTCTTGGAAAGTGTTTTAGGTGAAGGTGGCTTTTTTTTATTTCCTTTTCAAATTCTCACGGTTATTTATGTTTTCTTGCCTCTTGTTTCTTATGCCAATTTATTCCTTTTGCATTACTCAAGAAATTATGCATTTGAGGTCATTTAATTTATTGACAGGTACTCTTTGGGGAGTGGTTACTGGGGGTTGAATTTGGAAACTTTTACCCCTGAGCTACATTCCCAGCCCTTTTAAGTATTTACTCTCATTCAATAGATTGTCTTCACTGTCTTGGTGTTTCTTAAGACAGGATCTGGCTAAGTTGCTTAAGGTCTTGCTAAGTTTCTGCAGCTGGCCTTGAACCTGCAATCCTCCTTTATCAACCTCCCAAATCACTGGTATAACAGCTCTTGCTGCCACTGAGTTGCCTTTTTAAAAAACTTTTTCCTGTAGCTCTTTCTCCTTTTACATGTAGCATTTTGTTAGTCACTTTTCTGTCACTATAACAAATATAACCTGAGATAACCAACTTATAAAGAGAAAAGTTTTTATATTTGCTCATATTTTTGAAGGTTCCTATTTATGATTAGTTGGCCCTTTTGACTTTTGGGCTCTGGTAAGGAAGCACATCATGGCAGAAACGTAGAAAAGCCATATTGCTTACTTCACATGACCAGAAAGTGAAAAAGAAGCAAAGAGGATTGGGATTCCAAGGACCCCTTCAAGGGCAAACTTCCAGTGACCTAAAGACAACCAACACTAGGCCCTAGCTCCTAAGTGTTTCACCACATACCAATATTGCCATCCTGGTCATCAGTGTTTTTAACACATGGGCCTTTGGGGGACACCCAAAAAATAAACTTATAACATTTACCTCCTCACAGTCAGTGTTGTTTGAGGACCCTTTCAACAAAATAGAGATTATGAATTCATTCTCTAGAGTCATTCCATTTATCGCTTCCAGAATTTTACCAGCTATGTGACTACTGGCAAGTTCTATAGCTATTCTGTGCCTCTGTTTCCTCAATTGCAAAGTGGGTATAAACATAGTACCTATGAAGATCAGTAGAAGTAGAGGAAGGGACCAGGGGTGGGATGCAGGGAGGAAGTAGGCAAGTGCTAGAAAGTGTTATTGGCAAATTATATTGTTATATTGTGTGCATATGTACAACAACAAATCTCATCATCATGTATACCTGTAATGCACCAATAAAAAATATGGGGAAAAAAGATAGTCCCTATGTCAGGGTGTTGTTGAAAGAATAAAATGGGTTAATATATTTTTAAAAAAGCATTTAGAATAGTCTCTGGCACTGAGTAGATATTCTGTTAATACTGTTTGCAAATAGTCACAATGGAAACCTTTTCTAAGAATCAAGTTTTGGTTCTTCATTTTGTTATCTACCATTAATTTTTTTGTTGTTATTTTCTCTTACTCTTTTCTTGTGTTGGGTACTCTGAAAAAAAAAAAGCTAATATAACTACATTAGATATAGCCTGCAAAGTATAATTTTCTTACTACTTTTAGCTGACTTGTTAAGAGTTGCTTATCACTGTCATTCTGAACAAGTCAGATTCCCCAGCACATTTTCATCTCTTAATATTCCCTAACTATACTCCATTTCTCTCCATGTTGGTATTCTCTAGAACTTTTATTCTGGATTGTTAGAGATATATTTTACTACCTTTAAAAATGTATTTCCTCTCCGGTCATGGTTGTGCATGCCTGTAATCCCATCAGCTTGGGAGGCTGAGGCAGGAGGATCCCAAGTTCAAAGCCAGCCTAAGCTTTTAGCATAAGAGGCTCTTTTCAGAGGATCTGGATATATGTCTCAGGGGTTAAACACCGCAGGTTTGGTTTCCAGTAACCCCTATCCCCAACAAAAAAATTGCTCATTACTTACTTGCACATTGTATTAGCTATTCTCCTTTATTTCTCATAATTTCAGATATGAATTCTCTTGGAATTTATTTCCTTCCTTGCTAGTGTTTTTCAAAAAAGGTCTTTGGCTTGATAAGTCTTTTGAGTTATTGTATGCCTATAGCTATCTTTATTTTATTCTTATAATAAAATGATATTTCAGTTATGTGAAAAGCATAAGTTTAAAATTTTTAGTTTCTTTTAAAACTGTCTTCCAATGTGTTTGGTTTCTGGTGTTGCTGTTGAAAACTGACTTATTCAGTTGAAAGTGAGATCCATGCTTCCTTTTTAGAAACTTTTGGGTTTGTTTCTAGTGTTTTCCAGTTTTACTATAGTGTGTCTAGCTGTGAGAGTTGTCTTCGATATCCTTTTTTCACTTTTGGAGCTATTTCAATATGAATTATCTTTAATTTTAAGAAGATCTTAAGTCTTTTTATCTTCTGTTTTTTTTTCCTTTTTATTTTCCTCAGACTCTTATGGCATACATATTGGCATTTCTTCTAAATTTTATTTTCTATTTTCTCTTATCACCCTGAAATTCTGGCCCGATCCTCCAACTTAACTAATGTGTTCTTCAACTGCTAAACCAATTCATTTTTCCAATCCATCAATAGCTTTTCCAGTCCAACAACACCTAATAATTTTTTAAACTAGGAATTTCCAGTTGGGTTTTTCTTTATAACGGTTTTCCTGCTTCATCTTATAAGTAGTTTTTCTGTTTTTTAAAAAGGATTTATTATAACTTATTTTAAATCCTTAATTTGTCTGGTTCAAAAATCTGCTTCTGGGCTGGGGTTGTGGCTCAGCAGTAGAGTGCTCGCCTTGCATGTGCGAAACTCTGGGTTCGATCCTCAGCACCACATACAAACATAAACAAGTGAAATAAAGGTATTATGTCCAACTACAACTAAAAAATAAATATTTAAAAAAATCTGCTTCTACTATAAATTCAGTTTGTTGTCTCTTAAGACTTATCTTCCTAAAGAATGAGTCACTGCCTTGTCATTTCAGGTTTTTGTTTGTTTGTTTGTTTTATGTTGGTTTTGTTTGTTTGTTGCTGTTTTCCCAAGGATAACTAGTAAATATTTTCATTCAGATAAGTTTGTAAGTTGGACTTGAAGTTATCTAAATTTAACAAGCTATGTCAATGCTTTTTTTTTTAAATCAAGAATAAAATGTTTTCCCTCAGTAACTTGCTCAACTCAGTTCACAGTAAAACTTTGAAATTTACAGAGAAGAAGGCAATAATTTTTTTTAAAAAGTAGGTCTATATTTCTACCCTATTTCAGATTATTTGGAAAGTGATAATTTGTGAGTTATCACTGAATGGGCTGTAGTTATCTGGCTTTTGGGCAGTGGAGGTAAGAATAATTTCTTTTGCCACCATTAAGAAGGACAGATTGTTTTTTCATTACACAAGACCTTGGCATTGCAGTTTTGTGTGCTTCTTTCCTTTGATGTTTTAAATCCTTAGAAGCATCTGCAGCATTATGTATGTTCTGTTAGCCAGGTTTATTTTATTTTATTTTTTTGTAGTTGTAGGTGAACAGAATGCCTTTATTTTATTTTTTTTTATGTGGTGCTGAGGATCGAACCCAGTGCCTCATGCATACTAGGCAAGCGCTCTGCCGCTGAGCTACAGCCCCAGCCCCAGCCCAGCCAGATTTATTTTAAGACTAATTTAGTATGTAAGAGTCTTCATGGTTAAGAAGTAAATTATAGGAATATAGTTTAGCTATATATAGTTTACTTATTAATTGAGCTTTTAATTGACTGTTGTAGGTCAACATTGATTATTAAACACACTGCCTTGATATATCATACCTTTATAACTCATATATATCAGGTCAACTGTTCTGAAATAGAACATATTCTTTGCCTTGCTAAGCCCTGTGCATGCCCTCAGAACTCTCTCAGCACATATTTCAGGAAGCTAGTTAAAGTTAGCACTGTAGATATTGCATAATTTTATTTCTATTATAATTCTTATTCCAACTAGGCTAACACTCAGACTGTATTTGGTTTAAAAGAATTCAGGTAAACATCAAGTAAAGGTTTTTCCAAATCAGATACAGTGATGCATGTCTGTAATCCCAGCTTCTTCACAGGGCTGAGGCAGGAAGATCACACGTTTGAGACCAGCCTTAGCAACTCAGTGAGATCCTGTCTCAAAATAAAAAATAAAATGAAAAGGGCTGGGAATGTAGCTCAGTAGTAGAATGTCCCGGGTTTAAAAAAAAAAATGTTTATAATATCTGCCCTCTTCTGTCCTTCCTTTACTCATTTTTTTAAAACCTTTCATGTCATGTTTAGCCTTGTTTTCCTTCTTCTTGCACTATTTCAGCTTCTTTCTACTTACTGTGTTTGCACTGGGAAATCAACACATTATATTACTATAGAGTATATTTTGATTCAGTATTGAATGAAAAGGGCATTCTTTCCTTTTCATATATTTTCATGTATTCTCAATTCTTTAGTCACTCTCCTAAAGTGATTTCCTCTCGTTTTTGGTATAATGATGTACATTGAATTAAACAGAAAGTACAAACTAACCTAAAGATAATTTATATCATCTATATTATTTGTAAATGAATACCTCTGCACCTTTCATATTTTTGTTAAATGAGAATAATGATCATCACTATTTGAAACATAAAATATTTGAGTCTGCCTATTGGCCAGGAATATTTGCCTCACTTCAGTGTTTAATGTATTCCTAGGAAGATGCCAAAAAGCTCTTGGGAGAAGGATACTTGAAATTATAGTACTAGATGTTAACCACCAGTAGTATTTGTTCAGGTCTTTGTTTTAATCTATTATATGAGAATACAGAGTCCACATTCAGTTATTAAAACCTGTGTGATTTCCTTTTCTTTTTCAGAAGATGAATAATCTTTCGTTTAGTGAGCTGTGTTGCCTCTTCTGCTGTCCTCCTTGCCCAGGGAAAATTGCTTCTAAACTAGCATTTTTGCCACCTGATCCAACTTACACACTGATGTGTGATGAAAGTGGAAGCCGCTGGACTTTACACCTCTCAGAACGAGCAGACTGGCAGTATTCTTCTAGAGAAAAAGATGCTATCGAATGTTTCATGACTGGAACCAGTAAAGGCAACAGAATTGCCTGTATGTTTGTGCGTTGCTCACCCAATGCCAAATATACTTTACTTTTTTCACATGGAAATGCTGTTGATCTTGGTCAGATGAGCAGCTTTTACATAGGACTGGGATCACGGATTAATTGTAATATATTCTCATATGATTATTCTGGATATGGTGCAAGTTCTGGGAAGCCAACAGAGAAGAACCTCTATGCAGATATTGAAGCTGCCTGGCTTAGTCTTAGGACAAGGTAAATTGTGACTGGGAATTGCTTTTTACACAATAGTTGGTTTTACTACATATTCCTTGAACTACCATGTAAAGATTATATTTACCAATGTTAATAGTCCAACTTTTAGGTTTCAGTTTTAAATTTTATAGAATAACAAACTTTTTTATTTAAAGATAGCTCAGATTTGTATATGTATTAATGCATGTATGTGTGAATTTTTAAAGTTAAATGCAACGATGAATATTTGGTTTTAAAAAACTTATTGGTGCATGATATACAAATAATTACTCAAAATTTCAGCATTTTAAGGGAATGAGTAAAAAAACAGTAATTCAATATTATTTAAAGGTGAGATTTTACTTTACATTCTGGACTCCTAAACTTTGGAGAAATAATCTCAAGTTTTTGTAAATTATTTATTATCAATGCAGTTAGTGTACAATAAATAGATATCTAAGTTTTCTGATGTTATATACTGATAAGCTGCCTGACTTCCAGAGTATTGTACTAAAGAACTAAAACACAAAGAAAACTTACTATTTCTAATTTAATATTTAAAATATTAATGATGTCAAAGAACCTCCTCATTGTTTGTTAATAGGTGTAACTTTTTTAGAAATATAAAACTCTTTTTCAACTGTACTGATATTAGTTTCATTAGGCCTTAAATAAACAAAATACTACCCACTTTTCAAAGTCAACCATTGGAATATTATATTTCACAAAGTATTATAATCTTTTAAAATACTGAAATAATTGATGTGATTCATATAACAAAGATATAAAGTATAGCTTGATAATGTGGTTTTGGGAGAGTGGTTCAAATCCTTTTTGAATTAATTTTTATTGGTGTACCGTATTCATACATATAAAATAGTGGAATTCATTTTTACACGTAGAAGTGGAATTTATTTTGTCATAGTTATATATGCACATAGCATGATTTGGTCAATTTCATCTATAATAATGATTTTGAAGGTGCAAAGGTAAAGTAGATAGCCTCTATTATTAGTGCTTAACATAGAAGGACAACTTTTTTGAAACAAAACATGAGTATATGTCTATCGAAAAATATTCCCTCTTTTGATTAGTCAGCTTTCTTTTTTCCTGTCAGATTTTTTGTTTGTTTTCTGGTAGTGGTGATTGAACCCAGGGGCATTCTACCACTGAGCCACATCTTCCGCCCTTTTACATTTTTTTAATTTTTGAGACAGGACTTGCTAAGTTATTGATGCTGGCCTTCAACTTGTCATCCTTCTGCTTCAGTCTCCTGAGTTGCTAGGATTACAAGCATGCACCACTGCACCTGGCCAGATACCAATTTGAAGGAAACTTTCTAAAATGATTGCCTGTCTTGAATAATTAATTTTAACACGTTTGATAACAAGTATTAATGAGGAACAAGTGCAGAATAAATTCTTAAATAATCCCACATACTGTTTGAGCTCTCCTGTATGATTTTTCATAACTAAGCACAGTTGAAAGAGTTAGTAGTCTTGGGAAATTTATTCAACTCCTCTGAGTCTGTTTCCTCGTCTTTTTACTGAAAAAGTTGAGTGTAATGATCTCCAAAATTCTTTGTAGTTCTGAAAATCTATCCTCTAACAAAATGTATATAATTAGAATACATGCCATGTATTTCTTTTACCAGCCAAAAGTAAAATGTTAAGTAATCAGGAAGAGGGAAATAAATAAATGAACTTTTCAACTGGGAAAATAATCCCAGTTTCTGACCTTTTGATGGGTCAACAGAAAATAAAGGCCTGGTTTTCACCATTTAGCCTTCTCTCACAAATCTTGAGCTCTGCATGTGTGTGCTCTCGTGGAAAGAACACTGTACCAGGCAGGAATCAGTTTACCTGGGTTATAATTATAGGTCTATCATTAACTTTGAACATCTGCTCATTAAGCAACTCAACTAGATTATATGGTCTCTAAAGTCCTTTCTAACTCATACTATTCTGAAATTGTTCATGCTTAATTAGGAGATGTCTCTGCTATTCTTGCCATTGCTCATTTGAGCCCACAACCTATAATTGCCACCAACAGTGCTTCTATTCATCTGACAGCAGTAGTGCAATGTTAGGAGTTGTGCTGTGACTGCACACATTCTCTCTCCTAATATCTTCTTTTCTAAGGAGCATGTACAACTAGGTAAATTGTAAATAAAAAGGCATTTCTGAGTTGAGTGACATTTAGAGTCAGGTGTAGCTGGAAACCCCACTTCTGGGTCATATCACAGATGTTTGTGGAAGAAACTATGTGGAGGTATGTCACTAACTGGATAATTCAAATAGTCTTGTGCTCCTGGAAGAGAACACATGGGTATTTAGCCTTGCTCTTTCCTGGTGAATGTTCAGATTCTCAGAAAGCTCCCTTACCTTTCCAAAAGACCAGATGGTGCTTGCTGGGCAAATGGCTCTTGGCTACCAGAAATGACTACTGTCTGCCTTGTAGGTGGAAAGACATATTTAAGGTCACTATAACCCTTCACCTTACATTCATTAGCTCCTGTATCACTTCACCTACAATTCAAGTAGTTTACAGTTGGGACAGTTATACTGTGGATAAATACAGTTCCTGGAACATAGTAGATAACCAATAAATATTTATTGAGTCAGTGAGTTCACATTTTTAGATCTGTAGCAGTGTTAAAAGGGGTAAAATACTCCTGAGACTTGTAGAATGAAGTCTGTTCATAATTAACCAAACCACATGGTGTTTGGAATTGTATTTTATCTGTTGATCTTTTCAATCATTAGTCTATTTTTACAGGTAAACAAACTTTAAGATAAATTGTAATTTGATTTTGACTAAAATTTTTATACTCATTCCAGACCATAACTATATGTAGCATTTTTATTCTCAGTATCTAGATAAATAAAGAACTTTTGTTAAGGTATTATATAGACAACAATTATAACATAAGGTATTCTATAGGACAACAATATGCCAGATTTGAATTAGTAGAGCTTAATAAGTGATTTAATAAATGTGTGTGGGTGAGGGCGGGGTACTGGGGATTGATCTCAAGGGCAATTAAATAAGCTGAGAATATAGATGAAATAAGCTGAGAATATAGAGCTTACTAAGTAGCATTAAAAATGATGGTGATAGGGCTGGAGGTATAGCTTAGTGATAGAGCACTTGTTAGCATGTGGAAGCCCTGGGTTCAATCCCCAACACTACAGAAAAAGAAAAAGTTAAAAAAACAACAACAACATGATGGTGATAACTAAGAAAGTTCAATTTTAAATATAAATTGATATTGTCTAATTTTTTCATTCTAATAGCAAATCTTTAGAGAATGATGGAACATTGCTTGTCCAACTTTTAACTTTTGAATTTTATAGATATGGCATTCGTCCTGAAAATGTGATCATATATGGCCAAAGTATAGGTACAGTACCATCTGTGGATCTTGCTGCTCGGTATGAGAGTGCTGCTGTTATTCTTCATTCTCCTTTGACCTCTGGAATGAGAGTTGCTTTTCCTGATACAAAGAAGACCTACTGTTTTGATGCATTCCCAAAGTAAGTGGCAATATTCAAAATAGTTCAATTCCAAGATGCATTTAAGGGAATTTTTTTTTCTTTCATAGCATGCATTGATGATACAGTTTATTCAGCCATAAACTGTTTTACATCACATAGAAATTATGAAGGGTTGTGGCTCAGTGGTAGAGTGTTTGCCTAGCACATGTGAGGCACTGGGTTCTATTCTCAGCATTACATGTAAATGAATGAATAAAATAAAGTTCCATCAATATCTTAAAAAATTAAATAAAAAAAGAAAAAGAAATTGTGAAAAACTAATGTGAAAAGGATATTGGCAGGTGACCAGTAAGGAGGCTGAAATGTTTGAGTAATAGTAATCTACATAAGAAGTACCAAGGAGGGCCTTGTACCCTGGGTAATGGCAGTAGTATTGCAGAGAAGGGAAATGACAGAACTGAGTAAGACTCTAAAGTTTCTGCCTTGAGCTGCCAACATATGATGATGCCATTGAGTAAGATAAAAAAAAAAAAAAAAAACCTGGAGAAGACTAGGTAGAAGGAAATATGAGTGAATAATTTCTAGTTAATGACACCTAATTTACAAAAAAAGGTTGAGTCTTAAATGAGCTAGAATAAGTATTATCATCACAAAATTTGCAAACATACAGTATTAAATGGATTGAAAGAAAGGCAGCTTCTTCATGTTTCTCGAGATAAGCAGATATTCTCTTCTGCTTCTCTTCATAGTTAGAAAAATCTATGTCCTGTTTTACTCAGAGGGGAGAAAGACAAAAAGGAAGAAACTGGCAAATTTCAGTCTTCTTTCTTTTCTTGGCAGCAACACAAAAGATTTTTTTTTTTTTTTTTTTGTGAGTGACAGGCCAAAAGCCAATCTATCCTTTGGTTCTTTTTTAATTTTTTATCCTTTGGTTCTTTAGAAGAACTATGGAGGTTATTTCAAAGCATAAATCTTTTTATGTTGGCCAGAATGTGATCATTTTAATAGGGAAGCTTATGGGAGCATGTGATCTTATCATTCAAGCAGGCTGTGGGAGGTAGGGGGGAAGGGATTTTGTTTTGTTAAATTTTTATTTTGCTTTATTTTTGTGATGCTGGAACCCAGGACCTCTTGCATGTTAAGTAAGCACTCTACCACTGTGGCTTTTTAATTGTTTTTGGTTTAGTTTTGTTTTAGGTATATACATTATGCAACTTCTGTTTAGCTGAATGGTAGTAATGAATGTAGGGAAGTGATGGCGTCTATACCATTGCCATCTTATATTTCTGTCTAGCTCCCGTTTTTACTTCACATGAGCAGAAATAGCATTGGTTGTAAATTATTTTAAAACAGTTTGTTTTTTAAAGTTTTAATTCCTTTATAGTTAAAACATCTTTCTGATAAAAAATAATACAAGAATTTTTCTTAGCAAATTCAGCCTTGAATTATTTCACTGATTAATTTCTTTCTTTGCAAGATTTTTTTTTTAATTGAATTAGGGATTGAATTCAAGGGTGCTTTACCACTGAGCTACATCCTCAGCTCTTTTAATTAATAATAATGATGATGATGATGGTGATGATGATGATGATTTTTGAGGCAGGATCTCACTAAGTTGCTTAGGTCCTCTCTAAAATGCAAAGCTGGCCTCAAACTTGCAGTCCTCCTATCTCAGCTTCTCAAGCCACTGTAATTATAAGCATGTATCACTGTGTCTGGTGATTTTCTTTTTTTAAGGCTGTAATGTTATCTTTCTCTCTCTCAAAAGTTCTTGAAAAACCTTTTTCTTTATAAGGTTTCTTCTCTTTCTGACTGACTCCTCTAAGTTGTCTTTTGAAAATTCTGTTTATTTTGATCTCTATCTTATATTTGAGGTATTCTCTTCCAATATCTAATAATTCTTGGCTGTCTGCTCATATATACGAGTGTAAAACTAAAGAACTAATCTAATCTAATCAATAAAGAAAGCTCTTTTTAAAATTGCCCTTGGGCGCTGGGGATGTGGCTCAAGTGGTAGCGCGCTTGCCTGGCATGTGTGCGGCCTGGGTTCGATCCTCAGCACCACATACGAACGAAGATGTTGTGTCCGCCGAAAAACTAAAAAATAAATATTAAAAAAAAAATTCTCTCTCTTTCTTAAAAAAAAAAAAGCCCCTTGGGCGGTGAAGGCCTAGCTTCCAGTATTCTTGGAAACCAAGTAGGGTTCATAATAGCCAGAATATATGAGTATTCTGTAACTGATACCTCTACCTTAAACTCTGACAATTCTGAGTTCACAGAACCTTCAGTCTTGGGGGAAGGTGGCTTACCACCTAGCTGCAATTGAGAGGTAAAGGGGACCTATGAAAGAGGAGGATATGTTTTAACAGACTGAACAAATTCTCTATATTCTAATCCCCCACCTTTATCTCCATAGCAAATTCCTTAGCCTTCTTTGTTACAAATTGGGTTGCTTCTTCACTTTACCCTTCTGTCTGCTTAAAGTTGTATTTGCTTTCTCCTATCCTTTTAATCAGTTCTCTCTCACATTCACTTATTTTCTAGCTTTAAAATTTTGGTGCATTAACATTCTTCCTATCTTTGTTTGTTTATTCCCTCAAAATAAGAACAAAACCCAAAATGTTTTGTTGTGATTTTAGTATGAAATTAGGAGGGAGAATATGAGTGCAGAAGGAGATAAAATTGGCACATACTTGAAATTGTTCTTAATTTCTGTCTTTGAAAGCTTAAGTTTTCCTGAGTTTAAAAACAAAAATCAGTATTTTAGAACAGTGCAAAAGGATGACAGCATTGAATGACTCCACCAAAGCAGAAGTACATGAAGGTCACTTTCCTCAGTTAGACTTAATATAAAAGGCAACTTTTGAATCTTAAAATCTGATTTAATCTTAGAGATCAAATATTTAAATTTTCTGTTATAGCACAAGAAAATTTCTTTCTTTTTACATAGCCATATTATTGAGTCTTCTTACCCCTCTCTCTTTCCCCTACAGCATTGACAAAATCTCTAAGATAACCTCTCCAGTATTAATAATTCATGGGACTGAAGATGAAGTTATTGACTTTTCACATGGCCTCGCATTATTTGAGCGTTGCCAAAGACCTGTGGAGCCTCTGTGGGTTGAAGGAGCAGGACATAATGATGTGGAACTTTATGGACAGTACCTTGAAAGGTTGAAACAGTTTGTGTCACAGGAACTGGTAAATTTGTAAAATATTCTGTAAATTTGCATACTGGATTTTCTTTTCTTGCTGAACTGCACTCTTTGGTAAATAATATAAAACCTGAAGGTTTTGTTTACAAATCATGTCAGTTGCCTTCAAAAATGTACAGGTAATGATTTGTTAACAGACTTAATGAAGGTTTTAATTACCAGAAATAGAAACTGGAAATAACAGTATCATGCAGTCAGGCTGTGTAATTTATATTTTTTCTGTGAATTTTTTTTAAACATCAAGATGAGTACTGTATGAAATTTTAATTAGTTCTATAAAATCAAATGCTGTAAAAGTATTGCCAAATGCTTTTGCATATCAGAAACAAATTTATAAATATTTTTAAAACATCTCAATGTACTAAATCTTATCCTGATATACAAATGATGTAATATTCTTTAAAAAAGCTGTATATCTAAAGCAATTCAAGTACTCATAATAGAATAAACTGTAAAAATAAAATTTTAAAACATCAAGTTAAATAGGGTTCATCTAACCCTGTTGTACAGGGATAGGAGCTTAAATGGCTATTTTATTGTAAAATACATTGAATTTTCTGTATTCTCGTTATAATACATTTATCCTAAAAATGAAGTAAGTCTTAATTTTTATGCCATCTGTTAATTTACCAATTAGTTACCTTGTAAATGCAGTCATAGTGGCACTGAATTTTAACTAGTTTGGATTTATAAGTTTGATACTGTGAGGCAACTACTTAAATTTTATTTAGTTACCTAAAAGGCATTTAGGGTTTCAAGACTGATTTGTAATGCAACGTTGTTTTCAAATTTTGACTAATCTTGTAGAATTGTAGTACTACTCTTCATTGTATGAAAACCTGAAAGTCCATTAGTTGTTCTTCAATACCACAAACAGACTGGCTATTTGGACTTTTTTCACTTTGGCTATTTTTAAGAATAGGACCCACTCATTTGGGTTACTATCTAAGAATTTCATGGATTTACTCCTGTATGCAGGAGGTAATAAAACATTTAATTCATAAGTTTTATATTAACCAGTATAGTAAAAAATAAAGCTCACACACAAAAACTAAGTTGCCTTTCCTTGAATGAATCCTGCCTGAATAAAACAATGAAAGAAAAATAAAAATAAAATTAACGGTATGTAGTCTAATTTGTAAATGAATGAATATTGAAATAATACACACTGTGGATATCTTTTAAGGCCTTATGTAGTTTTAATTGTTCTGCTTGTTCTGTGGTTATGTCTAAGACTATAGTATATGATTCTCTACAACGTATATCAAGTATTGTGAATGCTTTGGTTCAGATGTGTCAAATTAACAGTAAAACAACAAATATACCACTCAGCTGTGCTTGTTTGCCTTCTTCCATCCTCCTTACTCCTACACAAGAGTGAAAAATGCCCATTCACCTTTATAAGACTCAGTTCTGAAATTTTCTGAGTTTTTTATTAACATCTATTATTTGTACATATTAGTAGGATTCAGTATGATATTTCCATACGTGTATATAGCATGTACTGATAAATCACCTTACTTCTTCCACTCCTTCCTGCCCCTGTCTCCAATAATCACTAGTCTATTTTCAGGTCAAATTTTTTAGCTTCAGCATATGAGAGAGACAATGGCAGTGTCTGGCTTATTTCACTTAACATAATGTCTTACAGTTTTATCCATTTTGCTGCAAATAACAGGATTTCATTCTTTATGTCCAAATAATGTGTGTGTGCACATATATGAAGTATATAAAAAACACATTTTCTTTATCCATTCATGTGTGCATTGGGCATCTAGGCTGATTCTGTATCTTGGCTATTATGAATAGTACTACAATAAGCAAAGGGCATCCCAGGGTTCTTTTTGGTATGCTAATTTCATTTCTTTGGACTTTTTACCCAGAAGTGGGGATAACTAGATCATATGGTAGGTCTGATTTTAGTTTTTTAAGGAACTTTCTTACTGTTCTGCTTAATGGCTGAATTAATTTACATTACTGTCAACAATGTGTAGGAGTTCCTTTATCTTCTCACTAATATTTGGGGTTTTTTTGTTGTTGTGTTTTGTTTTGTTATTTATTTATTTATATTTTTGTTTATATTGTTCTTTTGTTTCTTTTTAATATCCTTTCTAACTGGGGTGATATGGTGTCATTGTAGGTTTCATTTGCATTTCCCTGATGACTAATGAAACTGAGCATTTTTTCCATCTATTTCTGTGTATTGTTTCTTCAATTTTGTTTCCTGTGCTTTGTGGGGTTCAAGCCAAAAAATCATTGCCTATGCCAGTGTCTTGAAATGTTTCCACTTCCAGTAGTTTCAGGGTCCTATATTTAGGTTTATATTTTGATCTGTCTTGGGTTTATTTTTGTCTAGAGTGGGAGATAGGGTTCAAGTTTCAGTCTTCCACACGTGGGTATCCAGTTTTCCCAGCACTATTTATTGAAGAGGCACCCTGGTGCCTAGCTCTTTTGATTTCTTTGATGACCTATTGTTTATTCAAAAATGAGTTGTTCAGTCTCCATGTATTTGTATAATTTCTGAAGTTTTTCTTATTGATATCAGTTTCATTGAATTACTATCTAGTTTCATTCCTTTGTTTTCAGAAATGATGTAGAATATGATTTCAATTTTTTTGAATTTTTTAAGACTGTGTCCTAATATATTTCCTATTCTAGAGAAAATTCAGTGCACTCATGGAAAGAATTTTTTTGCACTAGTTGGATGGACTGTTCTGTACATGTTTAGTTTATTTGATCTCTTGTGTTTTGTTGTTGTTTGGCACTGGGGATTGAACCCAGGGGTGCTACTGACTCAAATCCCCAGCCCTTTTTCTTTTCTTTTTCTTTCTTTCTTTTTTTTTTTTTGGGGGGGGGGGGGGTCTAAATGATTTGTCCATTGATGAAAGCGGGATGTCTTAAAGGTCCCCCATTATTGTTTTGAAACACATTTCTCCCTTTTTGTCTAATAGTGTTTTATAAAATTGGGTGCTCTGACATTAAATGTATATAGATTTACAATAATCATCTCTATTATTGAATTGTTCCCTTACCCATTTTAAAAGTTAACCTTCTTTGTCCCTTCTTACAAATTTTATCTCAAAAGTCTATTTTGTAGTGATCATGCTACTTAGTATTTGCTCATTCATTAACAATTATTGAATGTCTAAGCCATACAAAACCCTTGCTTGCCAGCACCATAAAATAGAGTATAAGTGGGAAAAGAAGTAGTAGTAGAGATTTTTGCTTGTTAGAAATAGCATATAGAGCCTGGGGTTGTGACTCAGTGGTAGAGCCCTTGCCTAGTATGTATGAGGCATTGGGTTCGATTCTCAGTACCACATATAAGTAAATAAATGAAATAAAGGTCCATCAACAACTTAAAAAAAAATTTTAAAGAAAAGTAATAACATATAAGTCATTTGTTTAGAAACTGATTTAATTTAGGGTTGTAAAAATACATTATGAGGAAATAATATGAACAGTGATAGACAAATCATATTGCAGCATTAATGTACTTTTAAGATGCTGTGAAAGAATGATCACAAATTAGAGAAAATCCTGAAGTGTTTTACCAAGTCAAAATCCCAAAGGCTTTGAAGGATGACTGAGGAAGCTAACTATACTCAAATATTTGAGAGAAATTTACACTTTATTCTTTTGGATCTCAGTGGAACTAGGTGAAGGTTACAAAATGGCAGATGAGACTACAGTTTAAGGAAGACTTTGCTGGGCATGGTGGCATACTCAGCAACTCGGGAGGAAGTGCCCTGGTGCAAGCTGAGTACCAAAAGAGAAACTGATTATTATTTGTCCACCAAAGAGGAGGATTGTCCTCCTGAGAGTTAACAAGTATCTTACCACCAGAAATACAGCAGAAGCTGAAGAGCATCCTTTATTCATGCCTCAGAAGAAATTCCAGATTTATGTGGGACATTGAACTAGATGTGCTACATGTAAGTTCTTTAATATTTTATATTGCATTCAGATTTCCTCTACATATTCCTCAGAGGATCATTTGCCCAGTGCTTTCTGGAAGATAGTATGATGTAGAAGAATTAACTTGACACTCAGGTCTGGAGCAATATACTTTTGAACTATAAAACAGCATAAATTTATTTGCTCTCCAATTTTATATTTGCTCCAAGATTCTTCCATATCAGCTATTTTTTTTTTAATGAATGGTAAATTGGTGGGTTGTGCCTTTGCAATTCTTAAATTAGTGATTTGTGTGTTTAAGGTAATTGTTTTTATTAGGTACAGTGACAGCTATTTAGTTGTGTTAAAATCTAGTAAGAATGATGACCATGGTCGCATGAATAGTGTTTATTTCAGCAGCCTGTTTAGTGTAAGAGCTGAGAATTTAAGCAATTACATTGAAAAATATATCAAAGTAGTTATTACTAAGTGGATATAGTTTGTTATGTTGATTTAAGCAATATACTTAAATATCATGATAGCATACTGCATTCTAATAAAGTATACTCCAGATGTTCAGTAACAATTTATACATATGATACTCATTCTCAGAATTTACAGAAGGGACAAAGAAGGTATTTATCCGATTTTTAAATGGATTTTTCCTCTGAAGGAAGCAAACACCTTTATGCTGGAAATGACCCACTTGATATTAGCATTAAAAAATAATAAATGAAAAGGAAATGGGAAGTATAGAGTCTTTACAAATGTCATTGAGCTGAAAGCTATTAAAATGGTTCTTCAATAAGAAGCGAGGTGGACTTCATTGTTTTGTTTTGTATTCCTCTATTTCTTGTAGACCATGTATTGAATGTGTATGGTACAATTTAACATTTCTCAAAGAGTTTTTATTAGTATGTTTCAAGAACAGCATTCTTATATTGGAAAAATAGAGGGAAATGTTGTTTTTAATAAGTCACATTTTATCTGATAAAATGCAAATTTCATCTATCTTACTACTTTACCCAGAATTGAAAAAATTTCCAAAGTAACTGCTTACAGCAGTATATGGTATAGAGGAAGGGAGAGTAGCAGGGAGGTATGTGGATATAGTGGAATCTGAATTAAAAATTTTAAATGTACCATTCATTTCCAAAATCCCTATGGAATATGGTAGGTTATTTAAATGCCTAACAACTCTGGTAAAAGTCAAAGGCCATCAATTTTACTTCATGAGAGTTTGCTCCTTTTGAGTCTGTCTGAACTTTCTATGTCTAGACAAAAGAATGGAAAGGAGGGAGACAGAGAGAGGAAATTAGCCTATATATATATCTGAATATATGTGATGTTATCAAGAATATAATTAGCCACACGTGTTGGTACAAGACTGATCCTAGGCTAAGGCGGAGGCTTGCAAGTTTAAGGTCAGCCTGGCCAAATTAGTGACACCCTGCCTCAAAATAAAGGACTAGGGAGTTAGTTTAGTGGTAGAGCATTCCTGAATTTAATCCCAGTACTGCCAAAGAGGAGTGGGAAGAGTCTTTGGCCTCCCCAATACCTAAAAAAAAAAGAATAAGTACTAAGTCTAACTAAAGTATTTTCTCCAATGACTATATATTACATCTAAATGTTACAAATGCAACCATGCATTATTATAATTATTACTTTAGTATCTATAGTAATTTGCTTAGCCCATTACTACTTTCTACGAATCTTATTTTTGCTGTTGACAAATATGTTACATATATATTTTATGTTATAGGCAAAACAATTCATTATATGCATATTATTTTTGAAATTGCTTTTAAATCAAGAGAAAAATGTTCATAAAGTTTTATAATTAACCAATGATGTTCTTTGTTCTTTTAGATTTGTATTACTGTAGAATTGCTTGCTTTTAGGCTGAAAAACTTTTTTAGTATTTTTTATAAAATAGTCTGCTAGCAACAAATTCTGTTTTTGTTTATCTCAGAAAGCATTTCACCCTCATTTTGAAAGATATCTTTGCAGGGTATAGAATTCTTGGTTACCAGGTCTTTGTTTGTTTGTTTGTTTTATGTGGTACTGGGAACCAAACTCAGCCTCACTCATGCTAGGCAAGTGCTCTACCACCCTTTTCCTGGTAGTCAGGTTTTTTACTCTCAGTCCTTTGGATGTTTTCCCACTGCTTTCTGTATTCCATTGATTCTGATGAGACATAAGATTTTAATTAAGGTTCCCTTGTAAATGCTGCTTTGGGTTTCTCTTGCAAATTTCAGGATTTCTCCTTGTCTTTAACTTTCGTCATTAATATATGTGTGCCGGTTATAGATCTCTTCACATTTAATCTTTGCAATTCATGAAGCTTCCTGGATGTGTAGGTTATTGTTTCTCAATAGATTTGGGAAGCTTTCTGTCATTATTTCTTTAAATATTCTCTCTCCTTTGGTACTCTCAACTCACATCTGCTCTCATGTGGATAGGAACTAGGCTGCTTTGCTTTTAGGGGTCTTCTATTTGCTTTCTGAATTTCCTTTGTTGTCTTTTCACACTACCTAACAATTATGAGTTTATTTCAGCTGTTCCAATTTGCTTTTTCTACTCAAACAATCTAGAAAACCAGATAATTTAGACATAATTTAGTAAAACCAATTAAGAGTAAAATGACTTTGCTGAAGCCCTGAAAGGACATGCTATGAGCTACAGCCAGACAGCTTCAACCAAAGCTCCTCCCATCCTGAGATAAGAATTAGTTACTGTCCACCCAGTTAATTGGCTTCTGTCCAGCAGATGTGGATTTCTACGATTGGCTGCTAGGAGTCTGTTCTTCTGGTGAATGTTACTGGTCTTGTCTTCCATATTTCTTTGAAAAAACAAAGTCAAGAATTTTCAAGAAACAGAGCAACGTACTCTTGGCAAGTTTTGCCAGTGTTGGAACAGTAACTTCTAAACAATTCATCACAAACCAAGAAACTGGCATGGAGCATACAAAGTGGTAGTTAGTATGGGTTAAGCTTAGCCCAGTTTGACAGCCATGATTGACAGATGGATTTGAAAGTGCTCTCTCTGGATCAAAGACAAAAAGTCAAGCAATTGTAAATACCAAGGACTATGGAAGAGAATTTAAAGTGACTTTGAATATGAAGTAACTGGGTTCATGAATGCCAGAAAGAAGCAGAATAGAAGGAAGCGATGTAATGTGTTAAGTCTAATAAATGCTTCTAAACAAATACACATAATCAGGAAAAAGGCAAGGTAGATACACAATACAGCCCAAACACCTAAATAAGGACCATTTTACAATTCATGAGATACCCTGAGCACAACATTTAAAAAAATGATACTGCGTTAATACCTAATTTGAATATAAATTAACAGTATGGAATTCTTTTGAAGTGCTGGAAACAGACTGTGTTGAGGGAAGTATGACTAGGAATTAATCTTCACAACTTAAGTTCTCATTATGGTCACATTTGAACTGTTTTTCTTTTCTTTTTCTTTTTTTTTTTAATCCCCTGGGTTGTAGGGTATGTGCATGCATACAGGCATACACTTAAGAACATCTAGGGTCTGCCTGCAAAAAATAATTACTTAAAGAACATAAGGAATGTCACAAACAATGGTATGCCAGTAATCTCAGCTACTCCAGAGTTTGAGTCAGGCGGATTGCAAATTTGAGGCCAGCCTCAGCAATTTCGTGAAACACTGTCTGAAAGTAATTAAAAGGATCGGGATGTAATAGCTCAGTGGTAGAGTGCTTTGGGTTCAATCCCCAGTATTGCCAAAATAAACAAATAAATAAATAGAAACATAAGGTCCAATAATAGCTGTTGATGGCTATGCCAGTGTTTTCCAGGAATCATGATTTCAAAGCCTCACTTCAGAAAACAGGAGAAGTAGTATTGTGTCCTGTCCCTTTTAAGCCTAACAGTTTTAGGTAGTTCTCTTAACAGTATGCCTTGCAGAGTTGAAAAGAAGATCCCCAGGATGCAGACCCTTCCCACATGGATCTGCCTTAAAAGAAGCTAACTTGGAGAGAAAATTACCTTCTTATTTTTTTTATCTCTTTACCCCTCCCTTGGTAACTGAAAGCTTCCTAACAATTGAATTCATTACAAACGAAGAAGATGTTCCAAAGAGGTAAGCCTTGTTCTTTTTGTTTCTCATTTGAAGTTTTAAGTCATCAGTCAAAAGTTGTGACTTTATATTTTCCTTGTGTTTCTTTAAGTTATGACATTTGAAAAGAAAGTAGCAACATTAAAAGTACCAGGGGTACAGAGGGTAGCTTTGAAATTTTAGATATTAGTCTGTGAGCCAGTTTCATCATCAAAGGTGAGTAATTATAATATCCTTTCTGTTCTAAAAGAAAATATAAATAAATAAGGGGTTGTTTATGTCATATGTGGATCTGTTTATCAATGAAGAGTGCCAGGCCATGAATCACTTTAGATAATTTTTAGAGAAATTTTTATTGATAATATATAAGTTTACCAATGAACAGATTCAGAGAACACTGAATCTGAAACTCTGTGATTAAAGTTGTCCCATTTCTTACTTTGGCCATGTACGTGTGTGCGTGTGTGTGAGAGAGAAAGAGAGAGATCTTAAAAACCACTGGAGAATCTGGTCTGTAGTGTCGTTGAAAGGTTCAAGAAATTGGCACAGGTAGATGAACTACAGTATATGAAAGCAATGTACCTTTTGTTCTGTTGAATTCTGTCCTACTCTCATGATGCTTCTCCAAATGTCCTCTCGTTCCCAAACATGCTCTTGGTTTTATGAGTTAAAACCAAGGCTGGAGGCAAGACAAATAACATTGAAGCAACTGAAATGAAAACCCCTTGGTTATGGAAGATTTAACCTATAGTGGCAAATCCTTACTGCTCACTTTTCCTTTAAAAAAAAAATTCTGGGTCAGGCACAGTGGCATACTCCTGTAATCCTGGCAATTCAGGAGCCCAAGACAGGAGGATTGCAAATTGGAGAAGGAGAAAGGGGAAGCATTTCAATTTAAACTACTTCTCAGAGAAAATAATCCTCTTATTACATATTGTGATACAAAATATATACAAGTGGGCTGGGGATGTGGCTCAAGTGGTAGCGTGCCCGCCTGGCATGCGTGCTGCCCAGGTTCGATCCTCAGCACCACATACAAACAAAGATGTTGTGTCTGCCAAAAACTGAAAAATAAATATTGAAATTCTCATCCTCTCTCTCTCTCTCTAAAAAAAAAATATATATATATATATATATATATATACACACACACACACACACACACAAGTGAGTAAATTTTATTGTTTGACTTAAACTTCATCTGTACATGCTTTATTTCTGATTCTAGCAGCTGATATCTTTTTTTAAAAAAATTTTAGTTGTAGATGGATACAGTGTCTTCTTTTAAATTTTTATGCAGTGCTGAGAATTGAACCCAGTGCTTCACACATGTAAGCAAGCATTCTACCACCGAGCTACAGCCCTAGCCCTATTTTGTTTGTTTTAATAAGATTCTACAATACTGTTTTACCTTGGATAGTTTTGAAAACGAGCTCCTACTCCCAACTGTACCCTACCAAAAAAGCTACACAAATTACCAAAGTAAGAATGATTGTGACTTAAAATTAATCAACTTCTATTAAAGAACTCTCAAATTCATGAGAAGTCCTCATGGAAGATAAAGAATTTATACATCCTAAAGAGTATTCAATACAAATGACCAAGTTTATTTTTATTTTAACTTTTCCATTTTCACAACGGTGCTTAACATCAAAGGACTGTTTATTTGATACTGCATACACCTCTGTAGGTTGGTAATGGCTTAGCATGAAGGCTTTGCAGTTGTACTCAATCTGCATGGACTCAGCAGAGCTAGAAAAATGAGTCCAATGTGCTCATTACATTATCCAAAATATTCAACACCTTCCCACCAAGGTTTCTGTGAATTCCAAGGAATTCTGCTCTCTAGTGACTGACTACTCCTGACTAGTCTCATTTCCACCAAATTAATTATTATGAATCATCTTTCTTTTCCATGTACAGTGATTCATTTTGTATTTTGTTGAACCGGAGACAGAATACAGCTTTTTTCTTTGATTTACACACACACACACACATATTCCCATGAAGTGTTTGTACATGTCAGATTTATTGAAAGTTTAGAGTGTCAGGGAATTTATACTTGGAACTCAGAAAATTTAACTTTGAATATTAAATATTCCTATTTGTAAAAGTCATTCAGCCATTTCCTGCCATATTCTTCAGCCTCTTTAACTTTTTTAAAAAATATTTTTTAGTTGTCAGTGGACCTTTATTTATATGCGGTGCTGAGAATTGAGCCCAATGACTCACATGTGCTAGATAAGCACTCTACCACTAAGTCCTCAACCCAGTACAGCCTCTGTATTCTTGAACTATGCTCCCAAATTTCTGATTCTATCTGCCTAGGTGACATTTTAGCATTTCTTTACTTCCTTTTCCCTTGTGAGTTTGTACCCCAAGTTCTTGCTTTCTACCCCCAAGCAGTGCCTCATGGTATTTTTCTAAAAACAATTTTATAGCATGGTAGGCAGGGAAATGCAGCCCTCTGTCCCTTTAAGGAAATCTGCTGCCAGAGCAGAATCTACTGACAGCCTCCAGCTGTTCAGCTGTCATCTCCACAGTGGCATTCACACTGAGACTATTCTCCCAAGCTACTTCCAATAGGTGACTGTATACAGTGAGGCTGCTAGAGTGGGCCATTCTTGACTAAGACTTCGCTATAGAAACCCCATGGGTACTTGGGTTAGGGATGCTCCATTGACATTGACCTGGTCAGACTTTCAGAACTGTGCTGCAGTCCAAGGCCCATTCTAAAAATTATTCCTTTCTGGTTCCCTTTTATAGAAGTCAGAATCTCATCACAATCTGAAGGCTCTCCTTGCTTACTCTACCCTCCCCATTTAACTTTCACATCTTCCCACCCACTACTAAAGCTATTGCATATGTAATCCCATCTGCTTTTTGGAAGATGTAAACTAAAACACTCCCTAAAAAGAATTATAATGCTAGATTTTAAGATCATCATTATTAGATGGGCATGGTGGTGCTTGCCTGTAATATCAACTACTTGTGAGGGTAAGGCAGGAGGATTGCAAGTGGGAGGCCAGCATTAGATACTTAGTGAGGCCCTGTCAAATTTTTTTAGAAAGGGTTGGGGATATAGCTTAGTGGTAGAACACCCCTAGGTTCAATCCCCAGTACTCCCCCAAAACACAGACAAAAAAGGGGGGCATTTTTTTCTACCCTGTCACAAAGCATAATCATGGAATATCTTTGCTTATGGATTTAGAAAATGTGAATTATATCTATTTGTAGTTAACATGTTTTCTCCATAACAATTAGGTTAAATTTGGTCTGAGGACCAAGCACCAAAGTCAAATAAAGAGCTGATCTTAAGAACTTACTCCTCTTTCTTCCTAAGTTAAAGAAAATTGTAAGGTCCTGATCCTCAATCTAGAATTGCTTCAGGAATCACTTCAGTCTATTAAAAGGTCAATGGTCATACAGGTAGTCACACTACCGGTGTCATGTTTCTAGAGACTAGAAGGACACTTAGCACCTGGTTCATTAAGACATCTCTGCAGTCCTTCCCATAAACAAACAATAAACTCAACCTAAACTCAACTTAAAAGTCTGCAGCCCTTTACCCAGTTTTTAAGGGACATGTCCCGTGTGAAATGGGATTATTCCCCTCTTCTACCCTTTTTAAACTACTCCTTAATTTTCTTCCATTTCTGTTCTTTATAATGAAGCATTCAAACTAAAAAATGTATTTAGTTATCCTTAGGGACAGGATCATCTGTGACACAAAACTTGATTATCCCTCTGGGCCCAGAGTGGTGATAAAATAACTCAAATCTAAGGCTGAAAAAACAAGACAGCTAATTTTATGGTAGGTTGCTGTGCTGTTAAGTTAATAAATCAGCCGACTATACACATTCTCATTTTTTCATCTCCTTGGGTAGACAGTTGAACAAAGCACATCTGGTGGTATCAGTGTTAAGTTCCAGGAAAATGGTGGCAGTACAAACCCCTTTTTTAGCAGCCACTTGATAGGTCTTTATGCTTGGTATCTCATACTTTGGCTGAGGTAGAATTAGTTGACTGCAGAGACTGTTATACCTCCAATACTTTGGAGATTAAGCATGGGAATTCAGAATGTTCACTTACTGATACAAGACAATGCAGTCAATGTTAATGCAAAAATAATAATAATAAGCCTCTTGGCTCAAAGGTATAGGAAGGTAAGTACAAAAGATGAGGAATTTCACATAGAATTGATCTTCTTACTTTTACACTCTGGGAAAGCTTAAACATTTCTTATGCAATCTAATTCTTTTTAAACTTTGCAGTCTTGACACACACCTTCTTGAGTTATTTGGAAGATAAAGTGAAAAATGTTATTGTGGAGGTAAATATTTAATAATCAGATCTTGTAGTAGATACCCTGATAAGTAGCATTTGATTATTTCCATGGTATAAATATTCCTTCCATGGCTGATTTCAAGCTACTGATGGTTTAGCAACTAGCTGGCAAAATTCCTGACAGTTTAGCAATTGCCTCTCTTAATCCCATGAGGCACCCGAGCCAGCTCCAGCACACTGCTGAATGTATAACACTTGGCTTATGGCAGGTACTCAATAAATATTATTGTTTTCTCGTCTTCATGAGTCCCTTCAAGAAAGCTATATATAACTGTTGCTTGTTAAAGACTATTTTAGTTCCTCAAGATGTAAGAATCATCATTGTATTTGTAAATAAAGTTAACCCTCAAGTTGCCTTCATAACATTTCACAATTGTTATGGGCATATTTGGGATTCTTTTTCTAAAAAACACAGGATGTGCAAAGTACAAGGACTTCATTTTGAAGGACCCTTGTGGCTTTCCAGAAAGGTAGACATTCCCCAGAGTAGCTAAAACTGAGGTACATGTGGAGACCATAAAGCAGGAGAGAAAAGCTGACTTCAAATATAAACATTGAATAGCAGGCATATGCTCTGGATTATAATTTAGCTTGATTTTACACAGCAATTCTGGCACAAGGAGAAGTAACACACTTCTTTACTCTTAATGATTCCTCTGAACAATTCTAGAAGGGTCAGCTGTCCCATTTATTTGTTTGCATTAAATTTAAAGAGTCCTATCAACTTACATTCAAACCAAAAAGGAGTATAATATTCTCCCTTTGCAAACAACTGTAAAACTGGATAATATGTAAGAAACAACTGTGTTTCAACATTCAGATCATGGTATGTTCAAGATTTTGATCCTGAGAGAAGAGAAACAATTGAAGTGAGCCTCATAATTGTGGATTTCTTCCTAGAGGTAGGGTTGCTAGATAAAATGCAGGGCATTTAGTTAAATCTCAGATATACAAGAAATTTCAGGTCACAACAACAGAAAATTTTTAGTAGAAGTACTTATAATTTTCTATCTTTATTTTCTAAATCTGACAACCCTACTTAGAGGGAATTTTTAGGCTCTGACACAGGGAAAGGAAATCCAAATAGAGGGCACTAATTTCAGTAGGGTGAGACAAATACTAGTTTGGTGAGGTAACTAGGGGTTTGTAGAGCAAAATACTGGAAGGGAGCATGCTATGTCACAGGAAGGAGCCTAAAAAATTTCACAAGGACCTTCCTGATTTCTTGACTGTGTACTATTATGTGTTTGTATAGGGCGAAACTCCACAAGGCCAAGACCAGCAGAAAAATAACAAAGGCCAAAGAGTTGACACAGGGCTCAGGGACATCTGAATTCCACCCATCTAGGCCCCAGACTGTTCTGAACATTTAGGGCTATCAAAGAAGATCTAAGAGTTCATACCTTAGTAGTAAGACTGTATTAGTGTAAAATAAAGGTAACACCAGACCCACTGTAACAAAGCTTTAAAACAAGCCTCAGGTTAGGTAGCTCAAGGGTAGAGCACTTGCCTTACATGTGTGAGGCCCTGGACTTGATGCCCAGTACGATGAAAAATTAAAACAACCCTCAAATAGCGTGATGTTTTTAAGTAAAACTGCCTATCTAAAGAAATTAACTTTATTTTTGTTCTTTTTTTTTTAATTGGGAATTGAAACTAGCACTGCTCTACCACTGAGCTATACTATATCCACAGCCCTTTTTGTTTTTTTTATTTTGAGACAAGACCTTGCTAAGTTGCCCAAGCTGGCCTTGAACTTGTAGTTTTTTGCCTCAGCCTCTGGAGTCACTGGGTTTAAAAATGTGTGGTGTACCACCACATCTGGCTCAATTTTTTTTTAAAGGGCAACAACACATCAACACAAAGTAATATGGTAATGTTCAGCATCCATTAAAATTTTTTCTTACTAGACATACAAAAAAGTACCAAATTCTGACCATTAAGTAGGAGAAAAACCATAGAAATAGTACCAAATGTGACAGAAATGAAGGAATGAGGAGACTGAAACAGTTATGCTCAAAGATTTAAAGGAAAACAAAATGGGAGGAAGATTAAAAATATAAAACAATTGGACAAATATCTGCCTTCCTAATACCACTTCACTTTATTTAGGTTAATATTGTGTATCATGAACACTGGTCTAACAGCACATGAAGGCAAGAAAAAAATGCCTTGACTCCTCATTTCCCATGAGACATCAGGGGAAAAGCGGTAATCAGAGAAAACTGAATTTCTCCTATAGTTTATTCTTACATTCTGTAAGAAAATAGTCAGTTTTTAGACTAGTGAGATGGTACACATCTGTAATCTCAGAGACTTAGGAGACTGAGGCAGGAGGATCACAAGTTACAGGTCAGCCTCAGCAATGTAGGACAACCCTGTCTGAAAAAAAGTTAAGGATGTAGCTCAATGAATAAAGCACCCCTGTGTTCAATTCCCCCATACCAAAAAAGAAAGATAATAGTCAATACTTAATTTAATTTTTTGTCATTCAATTTTAGATAGAGATAGTTGGCTGCAAAACCTTATGTCATGATTGCAGAAGAGTTGAGGAGGAATGGGATATATAGTAATGCAGTGAGTTTTTGTTTATTTGTTTTTACTTTTTTTTTTTGAAGCGTGGGAATTCACAGGTCCTCGCACTAAGCAAGTGCTCTACCACTGAGCTGCAGCCCCAGCCTCTGCAGATAGGCTTCTAAATGTTTTCTTTCCGTATTATGTACAAATGTATTGATTTGTATTGGGATTAGTCAACTACTTTACCTCTAAGAAAAGATGAGTGCTTTTTAATAAAAATGAAAAAGGAAAAAGTTTTGCTGCTGAAGAAATGTAATTTGTAATCATGAAGTTTTGGCTTCTATGTTATTCTCTGTAGCTCTTTTCTCTTCTTCCCACATATGAAAAAAAAACAAAACGTGTTTTATCTTTGACATTTGATTTTATCCTTTATCTCTTCCTTTCTTCCTCCTCTCCTCTCTCTCCTCTTTTGAATCCTATTCAAAATGTTCTGTGCTCAGTCAACATTAGATTTTGTATCATTATCTTAAATTTTACCAAGCTGTTGTATCATTATCTTAAAATAAAAATACACAATAACCACTAATAGCCCATGCTTACTATCTCATGGTGAAAATGAAATTTCTGCTATCAGGAAGTAACTGATTTGTTGATCCACCATGAAGTTAAATAGGGTCCAGTCTGCTCAGACACAGCTGTATTGGGTGAGATGGGGCTAGTCAGATTGTTTATTTACATCAATTGACTGCATTTTGTTCCCACCCGCCAGCATGTTCTAAGAAGCATGTGCAGCCACGATGCCTTGAGAATACATTTTCTTCTGTTGCCAAACTTCAACTCATTTGGCAAATACAGTAAGAAGGCATGCAAGGACAGTGCCTTTTCACGATCATGTCCAATATTAATTACATCATTTGAAATTCAGAGTTAGCCATGCCCAAGCTTTAGCATTCTAAAAATGCCACTTCAGAGAACCTAGAGACTGAAAAAGACTATATAAAACAAAATCCAATTCAAATCAAACTGTTTGCCATAGCCTTATCAGATTCAGGTCAGAGTGTCTTGGAAGGGACTAAAGGCTCTCCCAGATCGTTTCTTGTGAACACATGAGAAAACAACAGACTGAACATCCCACCGGAGCATTACAGCCTGTTCTCCAAATTCCTGCCATCGAATGTGGGGGTGGGGCGGGGGAGGAAACCAGGGAAATACTAAATGGCAAGGCTCATTTGTATGGGAGAAGAGTGTAGAGAGAAGGGGGGAAAAGAAATAGACGTCAGTAGAGGGGATGATGTTTTTATTTGTTTATTTTGCTTGGGAGAGAGGAAGTTGGCAGATTAATATATTCTTGCTCAGACCATTTCTAGTTGAGCTTTCTGACTGGCTGGGATGGAGGGATAAGGAAAAGAGGTACCGTCCCAGAAGATTGTGCAGCATATGTACAAAGAGGACTCAGAGATTTTAACTGCTCACCATGCTTCTGCTTAAAACTATTTAGGAGTATTCTGGATACTGTTCTAAACTAGGATCACATAATGATAGTTGATTTCTGTGGTTTAAGAGGAAGGCGGGGGCTGGGGATGTGGCTCAAGCGGTAGTGCGCTTGCCTGGCATGCGTGCGACCTGGGTTCGACCCTCAGCACCACATACAAACAAAGATGTTGTGTCTGCCAAAAACTAAAAAAATAAATATTAAAAAAATTCTCTCTCTCTCTCTCAAAAAAAGAGGAATGCGGAATTTAAGAACAATGTCCAAAGGCTCAAATAGACTAAGTATGTATAGAAATACAGTAAATGGTATGTCCATGTTCCTCCCAAATTTTTAGTCTCCCCCAAAGTAGGGACCATTCTTGTATTTGGTATATAGTAGAGACAAAATGTTAAAGTGAGGGGGATATAATCACAAAGCACACTTTTGGGGAAAAGTGATTACTGTGGAACACTTTAGTCTGTCATTGAATAAAAGATTTTAGTTTGGTTAAAATGAAGCCAGCATTCAGGAGATGAGGCAAGAGAATTGCAAGTTTGAGGACGGACTGGGCAAACTTGGTGAGACCTCCATCTCAAAAAATAAAAAGGGCTGGGGGAATAGCTAAAGCAATCCTTAGCAAGAAAAGTGAAGTAGTAGGCATCACAATACCAGACCTTAAACTATACTACAGAGCTATAGTAACAAAAACTGCCTGGTATTGGCATCAAAATAGATTTGTAGACCAATGGTATATAATAGAAGATACAGAAACAAACCCACATAAATACAGTTATCTCATACTAGACAAGGGTGCCAAAAAATGTTCAGTGGAGAAAAGATAGTCTATTCAACAAATGGTGCTGGCAAAACTGGAAATCCATATTTAGCAAAATGAAATTAAACCTCTACCTCTCACCCTGCACAAAAATCAACTCAAAGTAGATCAAAGACTTAGGCACTAGAACAGAGACCCTGTGCCTAATAGAAGAAAAAATAGGCCCAAATCTTTACCATGTCAGCCTAGGATCTGACTTCCTTAACAAGACTCCTAAAGCACAAGAAGTAAAATCAAGAATCAATAAATGAGATGAATTCAAATTAAAAAGCTTCTTTCTTATCAGCAAAGGAAACAATAATGTGAGGGGAGAGCCTACAGATTGGGAGAAAATCTTTACCACATGCACCTCCAATAAAGCATTAATCTCTAGGATATATAAAGAACTCAAAAAATTTAACACCAAGAAAACAAATAACCCAATCAATAAATGGGTTAAGGAACTGAACAGACAACTTCACAGAAGATGAAATACAATTGATCAACAATATATGAAAAAGTGTTCAATATCTCTAGCAATTAGAGAAATGCAAATCAAAACTTAAGATTTCATCTCACTTCTGTCAGAATGGCAATCATCAAATACAGGCAACAATAAATGTTGACAAGGATGTGGTGGAAAAGGTACACTCATACATTGCTGGTGGGACTGCAAATTGTTGCAACCACTATGGAAAGCAGTTTGGAGATTCCTCAGAAAACTGGGAATGGAACTACCATTTGACCCAGCTATCCCACTCCTGAGTTTATACCCAAAGGACTTAAAACCAGCATACCATAGTGATGCAGCCACATCAATGTTTATAGCAGCTCAATTCACAAAGGTAGACTATGGAACCAACCTAGGTGTCCCTTACTAGATGAATGGATAACGAAAATGTGGTATATATACTCAATGGAATATTACTCAGCTTTAAAAAAGAGTGAAATTATGGTATTTACCAGTAAATGGTTGGAGCTGGAGAATATCATGCTAAGCCAAATAAGCAAATCCCACAAAACCAAAGGCCGAATGTTTTCTCCAATATATGGATGCTAATTCATAATGGGTGGGGGCACAGTAGGGAAGAATATTGTTACCTTAGATTAGGTAAAGGGAATTAAGGGGAGGGGAGGAGATGTGGGGATAGGAAAGATAGTAGCATGAAACAGACATGATTACTATATATGTGTGACTACATGACCAATATGATTCTGCAACATGTACACTCAAAAATGAAATTATATCACATCTATGTATGATATATCAAAGTGCGTAAATGCATTCTATTGTCATGTGTAACTAATTAAAATAAATTTTAAAAAGGGCTGGGAATGTAGCTCAGTGTTATAGTGCCCCCAGGTTCTACCTCTAATATCAAAAAAAAAAAGTGATATTTCTCCTCATAAATTACTAACCTCAAAATGAGATGGAGTTTGTGCACTTTGAGATCAAAGTGGAAAGGATAATCAGACTCAAATCATTTGTTGACTGCTCCAAGTGGTAGAAACCCAGCACAAACCTTTGTCTTTCTGCATGTCTTTGTTCTTCTCAATAAAGAGAAGATTAGTGTCTTCTTATTGCGTTGCTATGAGGACTTGAGCAGATAATGTTGGAAAAGAGATGTGTGTAAACCTAGGGGCTGGGGATGTAAGTGGTGGAGCTCTTGCCTCATACTCTCAAGGCCCTGGGTTTGAGCCTCAGCATTGCAAAAATAAATGAATAAAAATGAAAAAGATGTTTATAAAGAACACAGCACTTTCCGTGTCATTTTTATAAGAAAATTAGCTGCATTCTTTGCTATATATACATTGAAAAATATTCAAACAATGAGAACTTTCATCCCTTTAGGTCACTTGATTCTAGAAGCTGAAAAGGAAAGGTGGAATCAGTGCTATATGTGGTTGTTGTATTTAATTGAAAACAATAATTTTGAATGTAATTTTCTGTAGAATGTTAAATTTAAACAACTTTAAATAGTATATGCATTGCAAAAGTAACAATTTGTAGGTGTGGTGGTATATATCTATAATCCTGGCTACTTGGGATGCCACAGCAGGAGCATTACAAGTTTGAGACTAGCCTCAGCAATTTAACAAGACCCTGTCTCAAAAAAATAAAAAGAGCTGGGTGTAGCTCAATGTTAGAGTGTCCCAGGGTTCAATTCCCAGTACTGCAGGGGTGGGAGGACATTTAACTTATTTTTAAACACATTCATCTTAATTTTGCCACCTAAATACTTAGAGACCAGAAAATATTCACGAAAGGTATAAAAAGCTATGAAAACCAAAGTTTGGATAGAGCCCTAATATCCAGAGTATACAAAAAACTCAAAAAATTAGACAATAAGATAACAAATAACCCAATCAACAAATGGGCCAAGGACCTGAACAGACACTTCTCAGAGGAGGACATACAATCAACAAGTACATGAAAAAATGCTCACCATCTCTAGCAGTCAGAGAAATGCAAATCAAAACCACCCTAAGATACCATCTCACTCCAGTAAGATTGGCAGCCATTATGAAGTCAAACAACAACAAGTGCTGGCGAGGATGTGGGGAAAAGGGTACACTTGTACATTGCTGGTGGGACTGCAAATTGGTGCAGCCAATTTGGAAAGCAGTATGGAGATTTCTTGGAAAGCTGGGAATGGAGCCACCATTTGACCCAGCTATTCCCCTTCTTGGTCTATTCCCTAAAGACCTAAAAAGAGCATGCTACAGGGACACTGCTACATCGATGTTCATAGCAGCACAATTCACAATAGCAAGACTGTGGAACCAACCTAGATGCCCTTCAATAGACGAATGGATAAAAAAAATGTGGCATTTATACACAATGGAGTATTACTCTGCATTAAAAAATGACAAAATCATAGAATTTGCAGGGAAATGGATGGCATTAGAGCAGATTATGCTAAGTGAAGCTAGCCAATCCCTAAAAAACAAATGCCAAATGTCTTCTTTGATATAAGGAGAGTAACTAAGAACAGAGTAGGGACGAAGAGCATGAGAAGAAGATTAACATTAAACAGGGATGAGAGGTGGGAGGGAAAGGGAGAGAGAAGGGAAATTGCATGGAAATGGAAAGAGACCCTCAGGGTTATACAAAATTACATACAAGAGGAAGTGAGGGGAAAGGGAAAAATAATACAAGGGGGAGAAATGAATGACAGTAGAGCGGGTAGAGAGAGAGGAGGGGAGGGGAGGGGGGATAGTAGAGGATAGGAAAGGCAGCAGAATACAACAGAAACTAGTATGGCAACATGTAAATCAATGGATGTGTAACTGATGTGATTCTGCAATCTGTATACGGGGTAAAAATGGGAGTTCATAACCCACTTGAATCAAAGTGTGAAATATGATATGTCAAGAACTATGTAATGTTTTGAACAACCAACAATAAAAATTAAAAAAAAAAAAAAAAGAAAACCAAAGTTTGTCCTTAAAATTAATCTTGGGCAACTTCAGTGATATACTGATAGAATGGATTCTATTACCATGGGTTTGGTTAGTACATGTGTGTCGGCTATACATCCCTGTGATAAAATACCTGAGATGATCTACACAATTGAGCAGCTGCATAAGCCCAGGCTGTCCATTTGGCCTTGGCTGCTGTGATGTGGGTGGGTCACATTTTTTTCTGTTGTATTTGGCTAAAATAGAGCAATTATGTCTAAAAGTGATCTGTTTTACTAGGCCATCCCTTTCCTTGTCCTGTAGCTAGAGGAAGAGTAGACTTAGGGTTTTTGTTGTTGTTGTTGTTTTGACTGCCTGCTTCTCTACAGCCAGTCTGGGTAGATGAAGCAAGAAGAAAATCCATATTGCCATGTCCTTCCTTGAGCCCTAAGATTCCTCGTCAAGCCCACCTTTTCTCCATCTTTATTTTATACACGATATAAAAAAATGTAGAGAGGCTGTACTTAACAGGAGAAATAGGATGATGTGTATCTATCCATTTTGTTCTCAAACTAGAGACTCGGTGTCAGATTCCTGTGGTTCTGCCCTCACTGCACCATAAACTACTAAAAGTAGTTTTATGACATTAAAACCCATAATTTTTTTTTTTTTTTTGTACTGGGGATTGAACCCAGAGGCACTTTACCGTTGAACATCCCCAGCCCTTTTTATTTTTTATTTTGGCACAGGAGCTCTCTAAGTGGCTTAGGGCCTTGCTAAGTTGCTGAGGTTGGCCTCAAACTTGCAATGCTCCTACTTAGGTCTTCCAGTCCCTGGGATTACAATGGGTGCCACCATACCTGGCCAAGCCCATGTAATTTATATTGCTAATACCCACCCCCCCAAGTTTTGGTCCATTTAGGTGGGTACTATAGAGGGTTTTAACTCTATTCTCGACATAACACAGCTCTCCCCTTTCAGTGTCAGTACAGCAGGTAGAAAAATTAGTCATTTCTGGTGCTAGAATTCTAAATTTCCCGAGTGTTGACTTGTTTATGTCTGGCTCTGGAAGGGTGGCCCTACCAGATGTACTTCTTCCAGAATCATGCCCAATAAGGCAGGATCTCAATTCTCTATCATGAAGGCTTTACCTGCTTTCATGGCACTTTTAAGCTTAATTGACACTTAATTGACACCTTGCAAACAAACTCTATGTTGTGATAAGAGAAGGAGCAAATAACTTCTACATTTTTCAGATGTACTCTCAAACAACCTATGCATGTGCTTCAAGCCTTGAAATCTTTCTGAAGACTTCAAATAGGAGCCAAGGCTACCACTTAAGGGAATGCAGTTTGTGCACTGCACAAAGGCACTCAGCCAATGGGACAAAAGGAAGCTAAGATCCAGCCCAAGCTCTGCCTGCCAAATCATGTACCCGCGGAGCTGCATCACCCAGGGGTGCCTTTTCCAAGTTTACACAAAGCTTCCCTATAAGCGATCAGCTGGGCCCTAAACCCAACAATAGCAGTATTGCAGTGTCTCCAAAGAAACATTCTCTTGTATTCCATAAACTCATTATACTTGAATATTCAATTGGTACTCATACATAATTTATGTCATCACTTCACAATGATTTATTCTCAGATTTTTCAGGCCCATTAAAGTGAGCTCCAAATCATCAGAGGAAGGACACATTACAAATTTTGGCCACGGTCAAAGTAGCTTTTGAAAGGGATTTTCCATTCTCTTCCTGGGACAACACCTTCTATCAGTGAGGATTGTTAGTTATCAGAGGTCATGGGCTTCCTGATAGGCACAGTTTCCTGCTCCTTGGCTGCAAATACATCTGATTTATTACACATCGGTGTCCTTCCAAGGCAACTGAACATCCCTGCCATGTGAGAATGTCTGTGTCACTGAATAAGTCCAGATACTGAAGCTTTGAACTGTAGCTAAACAGCTGTGAGAAAAGATCTTTTCCTTGTCTACTTAGCCAGCTAGTGACCGCTTAATGGATCTCTCCTTTCAGAAAGAGAGTTTTACTATGTTCCTTGGACCAAAGGAACTTTATAAAATGCACTGTTGTCCTAGTCTTACCATAAACTAAGGTTTGGTTTAGGTGTGACAAAGTTTGATCCAAACTTCACTCAGGCTCCTGAGTTCTTTGCTTGACTAGGCCCAGTCTTGGGTTCTCATTCTGTCCTTGTAGAATCCAGTGTGAGAAAGAACTCTTGCTAAATGGGGTCAGGGCTTGGTGGCACATGCTGATGATAATCCTAGCTACTTGAGAGGCTGAGGCAAGAGGATCACAAGTTCAAGGCCATCCTGGGCAATTTAGCAAGTGCCTATCTCAAAATAAAAAAGAGAGCCGAGTACAGTGGCGCATGTCTGTAATCCCAGCAGCTCCGAAGGCTGCGGCAGGAGAACTGAGAGTTTGAAGCCAGCCTCAGCAATGGCGAGGCTCTAAGCAACTCAGTGAAACCCTGTCTCTAAATAAAATAGAAAATAGGGCTGGGGATATGTCTCAGTGCTCCAGTGATTCTGAGTTCAATCCCTGTATCCCCCAAACAAACAAACAAATAAATAAGAGAAAGGGCTAGCTTGTGCTAGGCCCTAGGTTCAATGCTCAGGACTTAAAAATAAACAAAACCAAAAAAAAAACCACTTTGCTTAGTGAGACTCCCCCCAACCTTTGGTGTCTTCACCCTCCATAGTTCATCATCCTGGCCTGCCTGCAACAATAATCCTATCAAGTCAGCTTACTCATGTTTTGATGTCTCCTCTTGGTAATTTCCATCCTGTTGGCCCCCACCTTGCTCCAAATCCCACTTGTCCTTGGAGGAGTCAGAATTGAGTCCAGTCCCTGCCCCACTGCCTCAGTCTCCATACCTATCACTATGGACCCTGTTGAATTGTTTGCCTTATCATCTTTAACAAATATTTGGATCACTGTTTTAAACAGATGTGAAACAGTTCATATCAAGACAAATAACCAGGGAGTACCAAAGCATGCCATGGTGACTTAATACTCAACACTGGCCCTTTATTTCCTGGCTTCATCAAAATATTAAACTATAAATAAAAAATGATGATGATGAACCTGATCACAGTGACAAAAACCCTGAACCCAGGATTGAGGAGCCCTGAGCTCCATCCTCATTTGCTCAGTTATCAGATCTCTGACCACCTCTGTGTCACAGGGTTCATATCTACTAGATGAAGAGTTTTAGCTGTTCCACCTATTCTAATTTTTATGTGTCCCTGAACAGTACACCAAGTGCAGCTTGAGGGACACCTTTGACTTGCTTTTTTTTTTCCTCCCCCTTAAAATATTTACTTTCACTTTACGAAATACATTGAAGACATTTAATCATATGGAAATTGGTTTCCCATCCTCTAACCTCTCTTTTCTCAAATGTAATAATTGCTAATAGCAAATGAAAACAGCCATACCCCTTTTGCAAAACATTATTATGCCAAACAGAGAATTCTTTTTTGAAAATGTATTGTAAAGAAAAATAAAATCAAATGTGGAGGTATAAGTTTTCATTTTGTAGTTAGGAGTGAGCAGAATAAATTCTTTTATATCTTTCTACTGCTAAATTAAAATTATGGGAAACGCATGTGTGAATATGTACCAACAAATCCCACCACATGTACAGCTTATAATGTACCAATGAAAATATGGGAAAAAAATAAAAGCAACTGGAAAAACACAAAAATTAAATATTACAGGAAGCCTTTGTTTTGGACTAAGCTTCTGAGGCAAATCCCAATAGACCAGACTCAAAATAAAAATGAAATTTCTCATACTAAAAGTCATGCTAAAACAAAGTTGTTATCTGACCATCCAAGAAACCAGGAAAAATGAGAAATAACAACCAAATTTCCCAGAGAGACTAGTTTCAACTGGCATGGTAATGAAGTTCTCTCTGCTTTAATCCTTACAAAAAAAACAGGTAACCTGAAGTAACCTCATATTAACCAGTTGGTTAGTTTTCTTTTGTTCTGTTTGCCTGATCCTGCCTTACAAGAAATATACCTTCAGAATGACCAGTCCACCTTTTGTTTCTGCTTTTTTTTTTCAATTCTTTCTTTCTTTCTTTCTTTTTTTTAAACCTTTAACTTTTTTTTTTTTTTATGTGGTGCTGAGGATTGAACCCAGGGTCTCACACATGCTAGGCGAGCACTCTGCCGCTGAGCCACAACCCCAGCCCTCAGCTCTTTCTTATCTATAAAACCAACCTCTGCCGCTCAGCTCATAGGAGCCCTCAGTCTATTTATGGAACGAAATATCTGATTCTAGAATTGAAAATAAGGTTCATTAAGATTTCTAAACTAAATGGTAATAATTTTGTCCTTTGACACCATTACCAATGTTTCCCAACATTCCATGAGGAGTGGTATTTTGAAGAGTGTATTAAATCACAGGTTGCAGCTAATAGGTCTCTCTGAAATGCTTGTCATAAACCTGCAATTCTATCTTGCCACATGAATGGACTTTCACTACCAAAATGCTTAGTTTTGAAGTGTCTAGTTTGGAAATATTCAACCAAAGTGAAAGATTAGTACAAAACAAACTGTTCTTGTTGGTGTAAAACCTGTAATCTCAGTGACTCCAGAGGCTAAGACAGGGAATGGCAAATCCAGGCCAATCTCAGCAATTTAGCAAGATCCTGTCTCAAAATAAAGCATAAAATGGGTTGAGGATGTCACCCAGTGGTAGAGCACCCTTGGGTTCAATCCCTAGTGCAGAAACAACAACAAAAAATCAACCTAGCATTAAAAGACTGGATTCTAGCCAGGCATGGAGGTGCAGGCCTGTAATCCCAGTGGCTCGGGAGACTGAGGCGGGAGGATCTCAAGTCCAAAGCCAGCCTCAGCAAATTCAAGGCACTAAGCAACTCAGTGAGACCCTGTCTCTAAATAAAATATAAAATAGGGCTGGGGATGTGGCTCAGTGGTCAAGTGCCTCTGAGTTCAATCCCTGGTACGCCCCACCCGCAAAGAAAAGATTGGGTTCTAAGGGTTTGGAAGTGTAGCTCAATTGTTAAGTGCTTTCCTAACATCCAGGAGGTCCTGGGTTCAATCCCTGGCACTGCAAAAAACAAACAACAAAAGACTCTTCCCTAGAAAAGAACCCACTGGGAAAAAAAGTACTTGACTACTTGAGAGTTGGCCTCTAGTTTACCTACACAGCTGGTTCTCATGAGTCATTCTTGAACCTGGACCAGAAGCATCAGTAATACCTGGAAACTTGTTAGCAATGTAAATTCTCAGGCCTCATTCCATATATGCTGGGCTATAAAATCCAGGGATGGGGCCCAGTGGTGGTCTGTTTTTTTAACAAATCCTCCAGGTGATGCTGATGCTCACTGCAGTTGGAGAAACCCTGAGCTAAGATGTATGACCTTGAGCAATGAAGGCAACTCTGAGCTGCAGTCGCCAGTTCCGAAGCCCTATGGTACTTCTATGATCTAATATCTGAATTATTAATAGGAGGATAGATTGGATTCATAGCCCTAATTTTGAGAACTGATACCTGATAAAGTGAAGAAGGAGAAAGCAGATGAGAAGGACGAAAGGACATCCTTTCATATAGCCCACAATTAGTCAAAGCCACAATTTTGTTGGTGATGATTTATGGCTGTGATGCCTATGACATCTCAAATTAGAACATCTTTTTTGGAGTCACTCTGAATGCAACTAGCTCTTTGGGAATTTAAAAATTTATTAGGTAACTTGGATCTCAGCTCAAAGAAAGACACAATCAATTAAAAATATGCTTTTGTTTCCTTAGCCCTGCCTTAAGTCATTCAGGAGATGGTTTCTGGAAATGGAATCTGATAGATTAACAGATCTTTTTTTTGTAAGCTGGAACAATGTACTGTCTCACTTCCTGGGAGTTAAAAGCTTTCCTTCCCCACCCAGGAGGTGACATATATTTCAGGATCCATTTTAACCAGAGATGATATAACCAACCCTCCAGGTAGCTTCAGGAACTCATGTTTCCCTGGCTTAGCAATGACTCAGCGGATGATGGAGAGTATGAATGGCCTTAAGTAGCATGCTGGCGCCAAGGGTCACATTGTCATTACTTATTAAATATTTTGCTTGCCCAGAGCCTAAGTCTCTGCAACTCCATTCTTACATAGTGCATGGCCTGGGTCAAACTTCTCTCCATTAGGTCTAGCCCTGAGGTTGGAAGAGACGCTGTTTTTCATCTGTGTGTTTGAAGCTACTTATCTATTATCAAAATAGCCTGTACATAGTAGCCACTCAGTGAATATCTGTCCAACGAAGCAATGAGCAGATTAAAATAATGCATAGGTTTAAATTTAATTTCCAAGGAATGGCAATAGTTGTGTGCCATTTTGAACACTCACTCTTACCTATTTATTTCATGATGGGGAAGGAAGCTAATGTGTTCTTAGCACTGTGTCCCAAGAACATGGTGCATGTTTATTTATCTCATTTAATTCTCATAGCAATCCTGTAAGATGGCATTGTTAGTCCCATTTTTTAGACAAGAAAACTGAGGCAAACACGTTTTGCGGGGAGAGACTAGGTATTGAACATGAGGTCCTCTACCACTGAGCCATATTCCCATCCCCTTTTACTTTTTACTTTCAGACAGGGTCTTGTTGAGTTGCCCAGGCTGGCCTGGAACCTGTGATTCTCCTGACTCAGTCTCACTGAGTTGTTGGGATTACAGTTGTACCACTGTGCCCGGCCAGGCCAGCTCTTAAGAGCGAACAGCTGGTAAACAGCAGAGCCAGCTTGGAGCACAGTTCTTATCTTCCACTTCCCCCAACTGTATAGTATTAGATTTAGCGTATGAGAAAAATGGCTTCTCAGAATTGGACTCAAGAAATCATAAGCCCTTTCAAGCACCTTGATGTAACAGAGATGATTACATATGGCAAAGAAATTTTATAATAAAGGGGGAAATAACTACACCCCTGCTGTTTTTTTATCAAATGTTTTATTTGTTTTATCAAATGTTTTATACATGTGAAATCATTTACTAATGTTATTTATAAATATAAAATATAATTTATAAAGCATATAATAAGCAATCATATGTCTATCACCCAGCTACATGTATCATTTCTTCACTATATCTTTTGTTTTGTTTTTTGTACTGGGGATTGAACCCAGGGGTGCTCTGTCACTGAGTTTTTATTTTTTGATTTAAGCCAGAGTCTCACTAAATTGCTGCCTCAGTCTTCTGAGTCACTGGGATTACAGGCATGCACCACCACACCCAGTGTGTGCTTTTCTAGGTATATGGTAGAAACAAATATATAAATATGATTAAAATGAATCCTGAATCATAGGATACACATACATTTTTCCTTCACAAGGTAATAACAGGTTCTCTCTTAAATAGCTTGGACCAACTTGTCCTGCTGCCAGCCATGGTTAAACCATTTTCTATTGTCTCAACATTTGGCTTTGTCACACCTTAAGGGGAAAATAGTATCTCTTCGTTTTAATTCATAATTCCTGCATCATTTCTCAGGTTGAGTATTTTTCATATGTTTACTGGATTTTCTTATTTTCTCATGTATGAAACAAATCCCAGCTCTTATCTGTGATATATAAGATCTTTAGTTAAAAATACTTACTTCTTGGGCTGGGGATATAGCTCAGTTGGTAGGGTGCTTGCCTTGCATGCACAAGGCTCTGGGTTCAATCCTCAGCACCATAAAAAAATAAAAATAAAAAGGTTGCGATAACAGAGATGTAGGAAAGATCTATGGAGATGATATTTGGAGGGTGAACTGTTTCCTCTGATTCCTCCAAGAGGCAGAGGAAGGGATATTACTCTTACTTCCAGACAAAGAGAAGAACTTCAGTGCAAAGAGTCAGAATTTGATAAGTATCCTGAGGAGTTCAGGGAACATGGTGGACTCATATCAAGTCATACTTTTAAGGAAACAGGGGAGAGAAAGGGGACATATTGAGGAATGAAACTGGCCAAATTATATATATAGTGTGTGTGTACCAATAGGTAACAACAAATCCCATCATTATGGATAATTATAATGAACCAATAAAAAATATGAAGGTAACCCACCCACCCCTCCAACAAAAGTCTATAGGCAAAATGGCAGGAGTTGTCTCCAGTTGCAGTCAGGAGAGGCCAGCTGTGGGAGCAGCTTGACTTTTATATTTTGCTTCTGACATCTCAAACATCGGCTGAGAAAGAACTTTAATCCTACCACCACCTCACCTCCCTTCTTCCCCTTAAACCCCCTGGTAGAGTCAGAAACCGGATTTTGCTGGAAGGGGGTGTTTAGAGAAGGTAGGAGCACAAGAGAAAGGAAGAGAAGGAGCCATCGCACCTTTTTCTCCACAAACATCGGGCCCCGGTGTGGGGAGGGTCAATATTTAATTTAAAATCAAGTTTGTCATTTTGATGGTTATTTGGGACTAACTATTTTAAAATATGGAACTGAATATGTGCTTGCCACTTATTCAGACTATATTTTTTTTCCTTATTCTTTCTTCTTCTTTGTTTATTCAAATGTTTTTTTTTTGGATGTTGATGAACATTTATTTTATTCATTTGTTTCTATGCAGTGCTGAGAATGGAACCCAGTGCCTCACACATGCTAGGCAAGCACTCTACCACTGAGCCACACCCTTAGCCACTGCTGCCGCATTCCTCCTCCTCCTCCCCTCCCCCCTTCCCCTCTCCCTCTTCTTCTTCTTCTTCTTCTCCTTCTTCTCCTTTTCCTTCTCCTTCTCCTTCTCCTGCTCCTGCTCCTTCTCCTCCTTCTCCTTCTCCTTCTCCTCCTTCTCCTTCTTCTATCCAGGGCCTCATGTGTGCTAGGCAAGTGATCTAACACTGAGCTTCATCTCCAGCCTGACTACAATATTTTCTATTATCCGAAAAGGAACCAAGAAATCATTGAAACTCCCAGCATTTTCATCCAAGTGTCAAAGAAGTAACAGTCCCAAGAAGAAACAGTGGGAGATACACACTGTTTTCTGATTAAGTTGTCTGGGTTCTAATTTTCAACAGAGGTATAACTAGAGGGTGGCAAGACAAGAGATTATAGAGAAAGTGACAATGGCCTCATTTGAGTGTGGACTGAGTCATCGGAAGGATGTGGGACTTTTTTTAAAGACCCTTCTTAGAAAACCATTAAGCAGTTCAAGGTAGGCAAATTTTGTGAGCAATATGGAACTCTTCTAAAAATCCCTCTAGTTTCAGGCTAAATGACTATTTGAAGGGTAGTAGAGATAGGGATCACGAAAAATAAGTCTGGAAAAAAAATATTATGTTGGTCCAGAGCTGAGGTAGTGAGGATAAATAGAAAGTTTTAAAAGAAATGATGCTCTTGATATCACAGTTCTGATTTGAACTATTCAGTAGTTAGCAGCACTGTTTCTACACACTAGGAATTTTTGATCCTTTAACATGCTTGGGAAATACACAAGGCAGACAATATTTCCTCCATTTCCACCCCACCTCCAGTACTGGGGATTGAACCAAAGGCCGGGCAAGCAATGAGCTGCATTCCCAGCTTTTCAGTTTTGTTTTGAGACAGGTTCTAAGTTGCTGAGGCTGACCTTGAACTTGCCATCTTCCTGCCTCAGCCTCCTGAAAAGCCTGGACTACAGGCATGGACCACCATGCCTGGGAATACTGTCTCCATTTTTTTTTTTTTTTGCTGAAGTAACTAACATTCAAGAAAATCTAATAATTTGCTCTAGTCCACATACTGAGAGCTTCTGGCTTCTTAAATATTCTTCTTGAAGTGACAGTGCTTGAACTGTTTGCTATACAGTTTTTTTTTTATCATATGTGAAAATAAATGTAGTGCCACATATGAAATTAAGTGTGAGATTGGAAGAAAGAGAAGGAAACTGGGTTCTGCTATAATCCTCAAACTTAAAATGTGTATATGTTCAGCAACTGTGCTATGTGGAGTCATGGAAATGTTCCATGAGACCCTAGATTTCAATACAATTGAGAAAAATCAGAATTGGCCTAGGTAAACTTCAGTTTCTTACCCATCCATAGGATTCTGAAATTTATTTTTTAGAATACCATTTCTCAAACCTTAACTTGCATATGAACCACTTGGGGATTTTGTTAAGGTGCTATTTCTGCTTCAGTAGGTCCAGGGTGGGGCCCCAAGTTTCTGCATTTTTAGCAACCTCCTAGGGGACACCCATGCCACCAATCTGACTTTTAAGAAAGCAAGGTTTTAGATGAACTTCTTCTTTTTTTATTTTTACTTTTTGTAAAAGGGATTGAACTCAGAGCCTTCTGCATGTAGGCAGATGCTCTTCCACTGAGCTACACCCCAGGTGGGGAATAAGTAAATATGCACATGGAGAGAGATTAGAGGCAAAGGACCTAAAGCAATCTCAGAAAACTGTAATTAAGGATGGGGTCAGACAAATGATGTCAGGACCATTTCCCTGCTTTACAATTTCCATTCCTCATTGAACACCTTGCCTGGGTGTTCCCTACCTCCCTTTTTTCTGCAGCTGGTAAATGCCCAGAGGCAGATTGGAAAGTGGTTTTTTTTTTTTTTTTTCTGTTACACTTTCCCCATCCTCCCTCAGGAAAGCTGTGTTTTCAGACGTACTTTCAAATATCAACACCCAAGGAAACAAAAGTTTAATGTGGAACAACAGGCTGTGCTTTGATATTTGTGGGGCAGGGTCCCTGTTGTGCACTCCCCCAGTGTCAGTTATGTACCGTTCCTGGAGACAAAACTCAACTTGTTTAAGTGGTTTGTCCTACAAGTTCTCCTGCTTATTTCCCTGTGCCTTCTTAAAATCAACCTTTAAGGTATGCCAAACATTAAGAAGGAAAGGGTTTATCTTCGAAGATTATTGGTTGCCAACTTTTCCGGTGCTCTCTTCAGTCAGAGGTGATGAGGGGTTTAGGGAACATTGTAGAACTCTCAGTGGGTTATGGGATAAACATGTTGAGATGGATTGGATTAGACAGCATTGTTCCAATTAATCATGCTGAATTTAGAGCCAGGAGACGTTGGGTTCTGCTCTTGATTTTGACATTTGCATTCTCTGTGACCTTGGGCAAGCCAGTTCATGTTTTGGGTTTCAACTTTTTCACAAGTCAAATGAAACAAAAGGACAAAATGTTCTCTTACATTTCCTTGTGGCTCTAAACACTTTGTTTCTGAAATTTCAGGGGAAAAATACTTTTTTTTGAGCTGTATGTTTTCAATGCCTGGTCAACAAAATCACTTTGGAGAGATTTAACAAATATATAGCCCCTCTCCTGCTCTGATATTTTGAGATGCAGCCTTAGGAACTTTTCATAAAATTCTCCAGGTCAATTCTGTCCATCAAAAAATTGGGGAAATCATGAAGTCAAGCCACAAGGGGGCGCCTGGGAGATGCTGATTTTTCATTCCAGTTATTTAAAACTATATTAAATATGGAAATAGAAATAAAATTGATTTTTACCTTCCATATATATTTGTTTTACTTAATTTGAAAGAATTTGGGATTGAAAACATCCTTTGCTTTTTCGCATTTTAGTTTGTTTTTCTATATCGAGTCAAAGCAATTTTTTTTTTCCTCTTCTAGATACTAGAGATTGAACTCAGGGGCACTTTACCACTGAGTTAGATCCTTGCTCTTCTTTATTTTATTGTTTTAAGTTTTGAGACAGGGTCTCACTAAATTACCTATGCTGACCTTAAATTTGTGACCCTCTTGAGGGAGGAAGAAGGATAAATCAAATGGGGGAAAATGAACATAAGCATGTGTTCTATGTAATCCTTTTTATTTTTATAACTTTTGGTAAGCTTAAAAGTGTTTTCCAAATGAAGTTAAACAAAACAAAATGCTTTTCTGGCTTTCCTCACAGTCTCCATCTGCCACTCCCCCTTGGTGTTTAAGCTTCAGTGTTGTTATGTAATTTCAGTTTATTACCTTTGCCCATGGTGTTCTCCAAGTTGGAATGCTATGATCTTCCCTACTTCCTATTTATACCTCAGTACCTGCAGTATACTCTCTGGGTAAGATGCCTGTGTAATTTGACTGAATTATTCACCTGCCTCCCCTGGGGCTCACTGTTTTCCTCAATTTGACTCTTATCCCCTTTTCTCACTCAGTGGAATTAATCTGTTTCTTTTTTTTTTTTCTCTTTTTTTCTTTTTGCTATTGGGGATTGAACCCAGGGGTGCTCCCCCACTGAGTCACGTACTCAACCCTTATTTATTTATTTATTTATTTATTTAGAGACAGGATCTCACTTGGTTTGTTGAGGTTGGCCTTGAACTTTCGATCCTCCTGACTCAATCTCCCAGGTTGCTGGGATTGCAGGTGTGCACCACCACAGCACCTGGAATCTGTTTCCTCTTCTAAACTCAGAATTCTTCAGAATAGAGAGTTACTCATTATTTTATCCCCAGAGTCTGAACTCCTGGTTCTGTCCTCTATCATTCATAGATCCATTTTTATTTGTTGGTTGTACTGGTTCCTTCCTTTCTGCCCTTTGTGGTGGCCACAAGGACACTCATTTTCTGCTGCTTCCTGTTTTTTACAGCTGAAGTATGACTCCTAGCTACTCTCCCAGTTTTTTTTTTCCCCTGACTTTTTCTTCATGTGGAGGAAGTGAGCTTTTACTGATGAAGTGCTGAAATCTAGCAACCAGTCATCACTGTTCCTTGTGAACTTACCCCCATTCCCACGTCCTAAGCGACTACCTTCCCTCTACCTGAATTTTGTGTGTTAGAGCCAGCTTGGCAGTCCTGGTTTACTCATCTATAACAAGAGTACACTTTAGTCCAACATCCCCCTTGTAAGAGAACTATTTTCTGTTTAATTTGCTTAAACCTCCTGTTGAGACAGTTCACATGGCCTAATCCTTTGTGCAAATTTGTTGAAGTTCATCAAATATTAGTAGAAATGGTTCTTCAGCATTATGTACTTCAAAGACCAGTATGACACACAATAGGTCTTTCTTATGTCTTCACTCTGCAGAGACTTTATGGTGGTTAGCAATACGTGACTCATATCAGAGTTTTAAGTTTTTTTTTTTTTCCACTGAAGCAAAACAAGAAAATTTATTGAAAGTCGAGGGAAATCAAACAGAAAAAATAACCTCAAACAAGTAACAAAGCAAAGACTAAAAGGAAATAAGAGGAAAAGATACCTAAATTAAGACAAAGCTCCAAACTATTTCAAAATGATGAAATTGTATTGGATATGGTATCCAAAAGATGCAGGTGGGGGATGGGGATCTGATGTGGGTGTGGCTGTCAGCAGAGGACTGTGGGAAAATGCTTGTGGGAAAGCAGAGGTCCTTCATTCCTGGAGATGCAGGCAGCCGCTGCACTGGGTTGTAGACTAAGATCCCCATAAATTAGGAAAGATAGTGGTAAAATTGGCTAGGGGTGGGCGCAGCATCAAAGGAAGGAAGTGCACCCAGGAACACCCATTCCACTCCTAGACTGGAGACCCAGACACTCCCAGGTGACTCAAATGATAGGTGGGGACAACAATTAGATGAAATAGTAGCCAAAGTGAGAACCTGTGGGACTTGTGGAATGTGGCAAGTGCAGAACCCCCATCCACTCAGAAATCTCCTGGATCTGATTTGTCTGCGTCTTCAAGGTCACCTTCCTCAGGCTCTGCAGTGGAGAGTCTCTTCAAGGCAGCTTCTAGTTCCTCATCTTCTCCCCTGAGGCGCCAGGCACTCTCCTGGGCACTGCCCCAGAGGGTCCCACTGGCCTGGGCCTGAATAGAGAAGCTTCTGGGTCTTCTTGGGCTGGGGTAGTGGACATCTTTGCAGGATGGGCATGTACAACAGAAGCTAGACCAGGATGGGCCCGCCCAGGTTGAGTGTGCCCAGGATGAGTGCGAGGGCCTGCCGAGGCGTCATGCAAATGGGTGACAGCCTCGTTCAGAGTTCGGGTATATCTTCTGTTGCACCATAAACCAATTCTGCACCTGTTGCTCCTCTAGGCCCAGGCTAGAGGCCAGGGCCACTAGAATACATGGGATGGAAAGGGATCCTTCAGGAAGTGTTCCTGCAGCTCCTGCATCTGTTGCTTTCTGAGAATCAAAATAGACCAATCCGAGGCTGATGGGCCTAGCACACTGCGAAGGCTTTGGATCTCATTAATGGCAGCGGAGGCTCCCTTCAGAGGAATGGGACCGAGTTTTAAGTTTTTATTTCTTGTTTTTTAATATTATTCAGCTATGCATTTTATAGGCTGGGCAAGGTAGCACACTCCTGGAAATGCCAGCAACCCAAGAGACTGAGGCAGAAAGATGGCAAGTTTGAGGCCAGTCTCAGAAACAGAGAGGTCCTATCTCAAAAACAAAACAAAACAAACAAATGAAAACATTAAAGAGTTGGGGATGTAGCTCAGGGGTAGAGCACCTGCTTTCAATTTCCAGGACCACAAAAAATAAAAATGTAAACAAAATAGCTGGCCACAGTGGTGCACGCCTGTAATCCCAGCGGTTTGGGAGGCTGAGGCAGGAGGACTGGGAGTTCAAAGCCAGCCTCAGAAACAGGGAGGCACTAAGCAACTCAGTGAGAACTTGTCTCTAAATAAAATACTAGGGCTGGAGATGTGGCTCACTGGTTGTGTGCCCCTGAGTTCAATGCCCAGTACCCTCCACCCCCCACCCCACCA
>NW_025999998.1:13868910-13901136 GCF_001458135.2 Marmota marmota marmota | reverse complement strand
CCCCCACCAAAAAAAAAAGAAGGAATCCCTTGTGGAAGGAAAATCTCAGTATTGGTATTAAAACACATTCACTCTGAAATGTCACTTGTGAGTAGTGAGTATTTTCTATATGATGAAATACAGCACATGCTTGGGATGTGCCCTTTGGGAGCATGAGAAGTCTGACTCTGGAGTGTGAGCTTCATGACAGCAAGGCCCTGCCCATCTTGCTGAAAGTGCTGTGTCCATCTTGTTGACTGTGCTTAACCTGTAGGTAGTAGCTCAACAAATGTCTGGTGAGTGAACTCAATGCCCCTTGTTTTGGGGAATGTCATAGCTCAAAGAGCCTAAATATATTGAAGCCAGTGTGAAACAGAATCCTAAACAGGTAGGTTCTTGAGTCCCCACATTTGCCAGGAAGACACCACATGGTGCTTCTGCTTTATCTATGATGAAGCTGTGCAGCAATCTAACTAATCAAGGTCTTCATGGTCTTTATATAGGAGATTTTCTAAATGTTTCTGCAACTAAAGTTGTTTTTTGTTTGTTTGTTTTTTGTTTTGTACTGGGGATTGAACCCAGGGATACCCTACCACTGAAGTATTTCCCCAATTTTTTTTTTAATATTTATTTTTTAGTTTTTTCGGCGGACACAACATCTTTGTTTGTATGTGGTGCTGAGGATCGAACCTGGGGCGCACGCATGCTAGGCGAGTGTGCTACCGCTTGAGCCACCTCCCCAGCCCATTTTTTTTTTTTTTTTAAGATAGAGTCTTGGTAAGTTGTTTGTGGCCTTACTACATTGCTGAGGCTGGCCTTGAAATTGAACTTGTGATCCTCCTGCCTCAGCTTCCTAAGTCCCTGGAATTGCAGACATGCACCATCATGCCCAGCACAATTAAAGGTTTTAAAATGTCTTTCAGTCATGTGTTGTCAGTTTTATATCGCTGTGACAAATACCTGAGAAGGGTATATTTTGGTTCGTGGATTCAGAGGTTTCAGTCCATGGTCATCTGGTTCCATTGCCATTGCTATGGGCCTGCAGTGAGGCTGAGCATCATAGTGGAGAAGGTGTGGTGGAAGAGAAGCTGCCCACCTGATGGCCCTCCAGAAGCAGAGAGAAGAAGAAGGGACTAGGGACAAGAATTGTCCCAAGGGCATGCCCTCAAGGACCGACTTCCTTCAACTAGATTCCAGTCTCTGTGGTTTCCACTACCTCCTGGTAGTCCATTCATCTATAAACCCCTCAATAGATTTTTAGAGAGCATGATCCAGTCACCTCCCTAAATCCTCTGAATGTGGCTGCATTAAAGACCAAGCATTCAACACAGGAGATTCTGAGGAACATTCCAGATCCAAACCATAGCAAAGTCCTTTGTGTTCCTGCTGTTGCATATTACAGTATTTTGAGTCTGTTATTTTTTTTTTTCTGAACAGTTTTACTGTAATGAAGGGCTGAGTTACCGACAGCTGTCCGCTTGCTCATCTGCTCTTTATCAACACAGTACAGTTTCCTGTCCTAGTCACGATGGGGAAATGATACAGCTGACTTCATACACATGAGTAATCTAAAGTTATTCCATATTAATCTTATTAATCTTCTGAGCCACATACTCTAACTTTATTTGCATTTTTGAATGATTGTCAGTTATGTTCTTAAAGACCATTTTATTTTCTGTTTGAGTTCATGTTCATTTGCAGAGCAACAATTTTAGATATTCTCTCTCTCTCTCTCTCTCTCTCATTTTTGCTCCCATTCCCAAACTGGGACTTTCAACCCAGGACCTTGTGCATGCTAAGCAAGTGATCTACCACTAAGATACATCCCCAGTCCTTTTTATAATTTTTGTCTTGAAACAGAGTCTACGCTATGCTAAATTGCCCAGGTTGACCTTGAATTCCTGCTTTGGCCTGCCACTTAGCTGGGATTTATATATTCTTCATCTATTGTCTCCCAGGTTTTCTAAAGAATTCATTTTTTTTTCTGCTCTTCAAACTTGGGAAATTGACAAGTGGCAATGTTGTGGGGGAGGCTATAGGATATACTCTATAAATCATCCAAATGTGAGGTCCTATACCATCTCAGCATGAACTGGAAATGAAAAAAGAAAAAAAAAGTGCTGCAAATAGGATTGACTCCTTTGGGCTCCAGTTGGACTGGCAGCAAAGTAGATTCGGCTGTGGGCTGAAGTCATTTTCTACTTCAGCTTGGCTCAGTCTTTGGGGAATGGCGGAGTCATGACTTAGCAGCAGAATTCTGGAAGCAGGCCAGCATCTACATCTGTTCTGAACTGTAAGTGGACTGGAAAAACACTTGGACAAAAAGCCAGGGGTGGGAGGTGAAGGAGAACACAAAATCTCTCTTCTTTAAAAAGGCCACAAGGAATGAATTGATTGATTACAAGTAGATTGGAATTAGAGAAAAGTTTTTCTATAAATAAAATATACACATTCTTTCTTCATCTTCATCTAAGTTTCTCTCTTTTTTTCTGATAATACAAGAATTGCAATTTATAATATAACAAACCCATATTTAGAAAGACTAAAGCATTATTTATAATACTTGAGATGTGTCTTAAGGATTGAAATTTGGTGCTTTGGTGACAGAAAACATTCAACACATTTTAGTGAATTGCATAGTGGGTCTCTTTTCTCCAGATAGGTGACTGACTGTACAACATCTTGTAGAAGCCATTTAATTTAATTTTTAAAGCATCTTTTGCATCAAGATAATTTTTATCACTTGAATATCATTAATAGAATGGCTTGGAGTAAAAGTGGTTGACTTACTGGAAAGAGTTTGGAAACCAGACTGGCCTGGGTTCAGAGTCAAATCTCATCCTTTCCTGTCTGTGTGACTTCAAGCTAGTTGCCCTCTGACCCTTTGCTTTCTCATCTGTAAGGGGGATGTAAAATTCAATGAGTTGTTGTGGATTGAGTGAGTCCCTGGGTACATAGAAAGCACAGGAAAATGCTAACACCCTTTCTGTCTAATCTTTTCTAGTTCCATTTTTTTAATATATTTTTTTTAGTTGTAGATGGACACAATATCTTTATTTATTTATTTATTTATTTTTAGAGAGAGAGAGAATTTTTAATATTTATTTTTTAGTTTTCGGCAGACACAACATCTTTGTTTGTATGTGGTGCTGAGGATCGAAGCCAGTGCCTCACCCATGCAAGGCAAGTGCTCTACCACTGAGCCACAGCCCCAGACCCTAGTTCCATTTTTAAAAATTTATTTATTTATTCTAATTTGTTATACATGACGGTAGAATGCATTTCAATTCATGATACACATGTAGAGCACAATTTTTCATGTCTCTGGTTGTAGACACTTTTTAAATTTTTTAAAAAAAATTTTTTTAAAGAGAGAGAGAATTTTTATTTATTTATTTATTTTTGTTTTCAGCGGACATAACATCTTTGTTTGTATGTGGTGCTGAGGATCGAACCCAGGCCGCACGCATGCCAGGCGAGTGCGCTACCGCTTGAGCCACATCCCCAGCCTGACACTTTTTTTAATATTATGTTATATTTTTTTAATTTTTAAAGTTATTGTATTTTTGACTGACATGATAAGTGTTCATATTTATGGGTTATAATATGATGTTTTAATACATGTATCCATAGTAAATGATCAAATCAGAGAAATTAACATATTTATCACATATATCATTTCTCCAAGGTGAGAATATTCAAGATCCTCTCTTCAAGCTATTTTGAAATGTAGGATACACTATTGTTAACTATAGTCACCCTACTGTGCAGAACACCAGAATTTCTCTGTGACATTGTACTCGTTGACTAACATCCACCCGTCCCCTCCAGCCTCTGGTGACTATCACTCTAATCTCAACTTCTTTGAGATCAACTTTCTTACATTCCACATATGAGTGAGATCATGCAGTACATATCTCTCTGTGTTCTTTATTTTCTTGTTACCCTCCTGACACTGTTATATATACAGTTTTGATTCCTAGAAAAGGTATTTCTGTCTGTTTGGAGCCAATGATATAAACTTGGCTTGTCTAAACTTGAAATTACTTTTTGGACTAGCCAAAAGTGAGTAGGAAAACCAAGAAGGAAAAGTAATTCAGGCTGAGCAGCATATATGCACAGGGAGGAAATTCTGAGTCTCTTTGGATCAATCACAGTGAATTTTGTGATGCTGACGCAAAGGTCAACCTAGTAATTTAGCCAAAATGCCAAATTCTTCTGGGAAAAAGTTTGTGGAATTACAGTAAATTTTCAATAAGCAGCAAATAAATGGTTCTAAATAATAAAAATGGTAGAAATAATTTCTACATGGTTTGCAAAAAAAAAAAATTCATCCTTTCTCGGAAAACATTTTGTGTAAAAAGAACAAAGTAGTCCTAAGGCATCTCTGGTTCCCACTCAGTCTCTCTAAATTATGATTTCCTTATGGATAAGGACATGATTGAAACGAAATTGATTATTTCTAAGGTCCATTTTATTATTATTATTATTATTATTATTATTATTATTATTTTGTTGGTATTGGGGATTGAACTCAGGAGCACTTGATCAGTGAGCCACATCCCCAGCCCTATTTTATATTTTATTTAAAGACAGGGTCTCACTGAGTTGCTTAGTGCCTCGTTTTTTGCTGAGGCTGTCTTTGAACTCTCCATCTTCCTGCCTCAGCCTCCTGAGCCGCTGGAATTACAGGCCTGTGCCACCATGCCCTGCTTCTAAGGTCCATTTTAAATGTAAAATTTCACAATTTTGTGTTTCATTTAAACTAATACTAAAATTATTTGCATGTTATGCATATTAGCAACAGTAACAGTAATTTACTGAGAACTGACTTGACATGGTTCAGGTCATTTACTCCCTACAGTAGTACCTTGGAAGTAGGTATTATTATTCCCATTTTAAAGATGAGAAAGCTGAAGTCAAGGGGATTTAAAGTGATTTTTCCAAGGTCAACCAGTTTGAAATAGTAGAGCCCAGATTTAACTGGGACTCTTTGATTCTAGATTTATGCTTTGTAATATTGTCTTCCAGTCTGCGGGACACATATTACTCATGGACAGTGTCATAAGAACCTCCATTGCTGGACTAGGGGTATAACTCAGTGGGAGAGTGCTTGCCTAGCAAGTAAGCAAGCAAGGCCTTGGGTAGGATCCCCCAGCACTGCAAAATAGTTTCAGAAGCTTTATTGGCAACAGAGAAAATTATATCTTTCTGAAAAATGTTATCTCAAAAAAAATTGTGTCATGCTGTGTTAGCTTTCCATTGCTGTGACACAATACCTGATATAAACAATTTAAAAGGAGGAAAGATTTGATACTGGCTCATGGTTTTAGAGGTTTCATGGTTCCTTGGTCTCATGGTTCCTTGGGCCTGTGGTGAGGCAGAACATCATGGAAGGGAACAAAAAAAGAGAGAAGGAGGACCAGGGTCTCAATATCTTCTTCAAGGACTTGCCCTCAGTGACCTCACTTCCTTTTCCTAGGCTTCATCTCCTAAAGGTTACATCACCTAGTAGCACTGCAGGCCGGTGACCAAACCTTTATTAGCACACAGCCCTTGGGGGACATTTCAGATCAAACCAAAGCAAGTAGATCAACATAAATATTGGAATTGGGAAGTTTTTCAGTGCTGTGCACTGTGTCCTGTGGATGGGCACAGTGATTTATTTAACTGGCTTCTCCTTGTCACATAATCAGCATTGATTATATTTTTATTGACCGAAGTGTATATTGTATAATTTCAATACAAATAACTCCAAAGGTTTTGAAGACTTGAAGCAACTCTGTCTACTGTCAACTCTGTTCATTTCATCTGTCTACTGCCCACCCCCAGTCCCCATGTTTTACATAAGAAGGAACTGAAATTCAGAGGGGTGGGAGAAGGGAGAAGTAATGAGCACCAGGGCTCCTGGTTCCAAATCCAGGCCTCCTCCCCCTTGGCTGTCATATGGAAGTCGTGGCTTCCTCAGAGACTGTCACTTCCTCACAGTGCTCAAAACCCAGCTCCTCACTGACTGAGACACACAGGTTTCTGTTTAAGCCCTCTCTGTTCATCACCCATGATCTACCCTTGAATCAGGCTGGGGGCATTGCTGAAAATGCCAGCTGGCATGGTACTGCACTCCCTTGAGAGAGGACTAATTTTGCCTGGCCTTGGAGAACTTGCTTGCCTTTTTCTGCTGTGACTGCACCAATATGGCTGCATGTACGAGAGCCAACAGGATGTTTCGCCATCTGCCTGTTCAGTGGGAAATTGGCCTTTCTGCTACTCTAACAGGGTTTTGGAAGGCTTCATGGCTCCTGGCCAGCCCACTGAGGTGCTCCTTCTTGGATCGCATGCTGCTAAAGGAAAAGAGGCTGCGCTGAGCTCCAGAGCCAAGGGTGTACTGAGGCCTGACAAATGGTTTGCACACTACTGCAACAGCAAGTGTGATCGGAACACATTGTGGCACTGTTGCAGACTTTCTGCTAAATATATGTCCTCATCACTTTTGGACACTCGACAGAAAGGCCCAGCTTTGAAACACAGAGATTCTTCTTAATTACAAAAGTACTACACACACACACACACACACACACACACGGATTCTGTGTGTGTGCTTTTTGTTATTGTCACTGGTTTTTAAGGCAGAATCTTGCTATGTTGCCTAGACTGACCTCGAAATTTTGATCCTCTTGCCTCAGCTTCCTGAGTAGCTGGGATTATAGGCATATGCCACCACACCCGACTGCTTATCAAAAGTCTAAATATTTGTTCCCAATTTCCATCTTGTGCAGAATCTTCAGTTTTGTTGATATGTATTAAACCCATTTGTTGACCTTTTAATTATATATATATGTGTGTATATATATATGTATATATATATTTTTAATATACATACATATTCTTTAATTTAATATATATATTTTTAAATTTTAATATATATTTATTTCTGAAAGTTCTATTTGGTTCTTTTTCAAACCTGCAAATATTTAAAAATATTTTCTTATACCACTAAATCTTATTTAACAATAATTTCAGCAACTGTATAGTATTCCATCCTAAGCTCACACTGCAATATAGCCAACCAATCCCCCATTGTTGAATATTTATGCATTCTTCAATTCTTAATTTTTTTTTTTGTTTGTTGTTTGGTACCGGAGAACTCAGGGCACTCAACTACTGAGCCACATCCCCAGCCCTATTTTGTATTTTATTTAGAGACAGGGTCTCACCAAGTTGTTTAGTGCCTCTCTATTGCTGAGACTGGCTTTGAACTTGCAATCCTCCTGTCTCAGCCTCCCAGCCACTGGGATTACAGGCGTGTGTAACTGGGCTTTTTATCTTTTTTTCTAGAGATAAATCTCCTTTCTTCCTAACTCTAATTGATTGTTTTCTTAGGCAAATTCTTTTTTTAAAATTTTTTTTCTTTGTAATTGTTGATGGAAAGAATGCCTTTATTTTATTTGTTTATTTTTATGTGGTGCTAAGTATTGAACCCAGTGCCTCACACATGCCCTTAGGCAAATTCTTAAAAATAAAATGGTTGAGTCAAAGATCATGACTAGTTTCTAGATTTAAAATTTTTGTTATTCACTACCAAGTTGTTCTCCAGAAAGATTATGCCAATTAAATCTCCACCCATGACGTATTGGAGGACAAATGTCCCTGTGTCCTCACCAACATAGGAAGCTAACTTTTAAAATCTTTGTCAATGTGAGAAGTGAAAAATGACAGCATTTGACCATTACATTGAAATGTAGGTGGCTAACCACCACACATTCCCTTCCTATAAGCCAAGCTTAGCTTGCAGAGTTTCATGACAATTGCATTTATTCCCAGATAAAGACAACCTGAGCTATTTTGCAAATTATAATCTTTTCTTCATTAACCACACTGAAACCTATGATACCATTCTGGATGTAGTTTGCAGATGATAATATTCATCCTGGAGCAGATAACCCCATATATATTTTTTATTGTTTTTGGCAAAGAAGAAAAGTGGTTATCTTGACTTTTGCAATGATGATAAAGAATATTTTCAGTAACAGTTTATCTCTGGGGGTTTCTTAGGTATCTATCAGAAAAGTCAGGATCAATGCTGACAGTATTTGTAACAATATTTTGATAAGATAGAAATGTAGGAATTGGGGATGTGGCTCAGTAGTAGGGTACTTGCCTAGTATGTGTGAGGGCCTGGGTTCAGTCCTTAGCATTGGAAAGAAAGAAAGAAAAAAGGAAGGAAGGAAGAAAGGAAGGTAGGTATTGTTGTGTTGCATAATGTAGAGGTATCTGGGAAAGAAAAATCTGAATCATTTTGGTGGAATTACCTAAAAGATTCTAGCAAGGAAGGTGGCATTTTACTTGTTGGCATGTTTCAATAATCAGAATCTAGGTGCTTTTCCTGGACCGAGGGGCTCTGGAGAATTACTGAAGCTTGCATTGCTAATGTCTGTGATTGGTGCTGGGAAAGATGTCCTACTCTGAAGAGTTGTACTTGATCTCAGAATAAAACCAGAAATCGTAAAGGAGGAAAAACCAAAAACAAAACACCAACTCTCTATATTTGTTTCCAAAGAATTGGAGATGAGGAGATATATTTCAATTAAAAAAAAAAAAAAGCTTTGAGGTAGATTTTATTTTAAGACAACCAGTATAATATTATCTACATATAATTTTGTCAATATATTTGCAGAATACTTATTCGCACATGATTTTCCCAATATATTTGTGTTATTTTGTTTATTTATTTATTTATTGTGGTGCTGGGGATTAGAACTCAGGGTCTTGAGCATACAAGGCAAGCACTCTACCAACTGAGTTATATTCTCAACCCCTATATATATATATTTCCTTTTATTTATATATGACAGCAGAATGCATTATAATTCTTATACATATAGAGCACAATTTTTCATATCTCTGGCTGTATACAAAGTATATTCACACCAATTCGTGTCTTCATACATGTACTTTGGATAATGATATCCATCACATTCCACCATCATTACTAACCCCCATATATTTATACTTTTATAAAAGTCTATAAATTATATTTTTCTTTCTTTTCATTTTCATCTTACTGGGGATTGAACCCAAGGGCACCACTGAGCTACATTCCAGCCCATTTTATTATTTATTGAGACAGGGTATTGCTAAGTTTCTACGGCTGGCCTTCAACTTAAGATTTTCCTACCTCAGCCTCCCAAGTTTCTGGGATAACAGGTGTGTGCCATTGGGCCTGGTTCATAAACTATATTTTCAAAATATTTACAGTATATAATTTTGAAAGAAAATGTTTTCAATTAATAAATACTTGATTTAGTATTAACCTTATTATCTGTATAAGTAGAAAAGTTTTTCTTTGATTGTAAAGGAAAAAGAAACTCCTAAGAGAGATGATTTGTTGCCAGGAATTGAAGCTGGGGATTGAAGTCTTCACAGAAGTAGTTTCTTTCCCTTCTCTTTTTGGCAGTATGATTGTCTTAACATTTCATATGTGGGATCAATAGAAAGAATATTTATGGAAAATACACAACATGGAAGAAATAAAGATGAATTATTATTCCACAGAGGCAAGGGCAAGGAACTACCCAAGGGAAAAATTAGAATGAGGACCACGAGAATTAAGAAGGAAGGCTATACCCAGTGTGGTGGCTTTCGCCTGTAATCCCAGGGACTCAGAAGGTTGAGGCAGGAGGATCACAAATTTGAGCCCAACCCGGGCAACCTAGTGAAACTCTGTCTCAACATTAAAAATAAAAAGGGCTGGGGATGTAGCTCAGTGGTAAAGCATCCCTGGTTTCCATCCCTGGTACCAAAAAAAAAAAAAAAAAAGGGTGGGGATTGGTAAGTGGAACAGAAAACAAGTCCATGCATTGAGTACATACCAGTTACTTCACAAATATTGTCTTTAATATTTTGAACAATTCTACAAGGTAAATCCTCTTTCTATATGAAATTCTACCTCTGGAAAGCTGGGCATTTTGCATGCTCTTAATGAAATCTTTAAAAAAAAAGAAATATGTACACTTCAGAAATTTCTACATTAACCTCAGTCAATGCTATTTGTTCTTTGCTAGTTTGAAAATTAGTTGGATTAACCTGAGTTATGTTAGCATTGCATAGTTAAAATAAAAATTTGTTGGAGTTTAATCTTTAAATATACTGTGCACAAAAAAACTTGAATGTAGTCTTCCAAACCAAATATTTAATGAATAATTAAATGATCAGGAATATAAATTCCCACAATTGAAACAGCAGAGTAAATAAAATATGAGTAATTCTTTAAATGAGCAGGTGTAATGAAAGCCAAAGCAAAACTTCTAACTGCATGTGGAACTTAGTTTTCCCTCTTAGTTTATACAAAGTGACTCAAAAATTGGTACAACAGATTAGAGACAGGTCCCCTGACCACTAGCTTGTTCTGATTTTTGTTACATGGACTGAGTCACACACCAAAAACCCTCTTCAATTCTCACTCTTTGTCCATTTTGACAGTAACCGCCCAAAACATCCATTTGATTATAGTTACACTGTGTTCCCATTTGGACCAATGAAGAACTCAAACTCTGTTGGGGCTTGTCTGCTGAAGAGGATGGTAAAAAATGTTGAAGTTCCACAGAACTGCTGTAGCAACCTACAGCTCACCTGTGATTTCCATCCACACCTACACTGGCTGGGCTATCCCTTCAAAAAGAATGAAACCAAGGCAAAGAGGAGGATGTTCTTAACCATAGTCTCTGCCCAGTATGCAGATGGTGCCCTCTACTGGCAGAATGGAGCCATTGCCAGAAAGGGGATGGAGCCTTGAACTGCTGATGGCTGTGTTCAACTGTCAGACCATAAGTACAAGCAAAGATATTCCTGATAACTTTTTGGTTGTTTATTATAAGCTTTATTTGAATTAAAAATTAAAAACAGTATATTTTCATTTTCAATTTAATGATGAAAGTTGCCATGGCAATGTAATATTATTTATAGTAATTCCTTTTCTGTGCACATCATCATATCCTTTTAGACAATAATCCGAATATTTTCTTCAAAATAATTCCTTAATATGTTGTTTATGTAAATCTCATAATTGCCAATATATTTTGTTAGGAATGAACCCAAGTTATTAAATAAAAATAAAAGCATATTTGTTGGAAAAAAGTATCATAAAAGAAGGTGCAAAAAGACATGCTTTTATACATATATGTTTTTTCTGGGGTACTGGGGATTGAATTCAGGGGAACTCGACCATAGAGCCACATCCCAAGCCCTATTTTGTATTTTACTTAGAGACAGGGTCTCACTGAGTTGCTTAGTGCTTCGCTTTTGCTGAGGCTGGCTTTGAACTCCAGATCCTCCTGTCTCAGCCTTCTGAGCCGCTGGGATTTCAGGCATGTACTACTGCCCGAAAGTACAAAAACTGCACTCTTTCCCTGCAAATTTCCCTTACTAATAATATGCAGCAGAACTTTGGATGTCAAAATGCTGATGCAGGAAGATGATTAATGGAACTGCATGCAGAAGCACAGAAAATAAATACAAAGATAGTATTTCAGATATAAAGGTTTGAAAAATTAGCTTTTTGGGGGGGTATTGAAGATTGAACCCAGGGGTGCTTTACCACTGAGATACATCCTCAGTCCTTTTTATTTTAAAAAAATTTGAGAGAGTATATCCCTAAGTTGTAGAGGGTCTCACTAAGTTTCCAAGGCTGGCCTAGAACTTTCCATCATCCTGCCTCATCCTCTAGAGTTGCTAGGATTATAAGCATGCACACACGAAAAAAATAGTTCTTTAGCTAACTAATAAATTAAACAACAAATATACATATATGTTATATATGTTTGTTGTATATATATATAACATATACATATGTTGTATATATATAAATATATATACATATACATACATACATACACACAAATATATATATTTATATATATTATATATATTTATATATATACTTACATATATATATATATGTATATATATATTTTTTATTTTATTTTATTTTTCCTCCAGTAGAGGAAAAATCTTGGATGGCTTTTGCTTTACCACCGAGCTACATCCCAGGCCCTTTTTATTTTATTTTGAGACAGGGTCTCCCTAAGTTATGCAGGATGACTGGCCTGAAAAGTGTGATCCTTTTGCCATAGCCTCCTGAGTCACTGGGATTATAGTTTTGTGCCATTACAGCCAGCTAATATGTAGCACCTTCGTCTTTAAAATGGCTTTTCCAATTTTTTAAGCAGGCAAAATCACATTTCTGCCTGTTTTGGGGGCTGGCTATGTATGATAAGTTTATTTGTAAACAGATGCATATTTATAATCAAATGTTGATCAATTTTGAGAACCAACTACTTCTCCTAAGCCCTAATGTAAAATAGACACATTCTAAATATGGAATGCTTAGCATGTAGTTATTGGATTTCTTAAAAGAAATGCAGTCTCCAAAGTTCCCCATGTTTTTTCATATCACATAGCTGCAAATTCATCTACTGCTCATAAAAAGTGTTCTTGCTAACCTCAGTGCTGCTCACCTGTGATCCTAGTGACTCGGGAGACTGAGGTAAGAGTGTTGCAATTTCTAAGCCAGCCTTAGCAATTTAGAAAGACCTACAGCAATTTAGCAAGACCTTGTCTCAAAAAGAGACAAGGTTGGGGTTGTGGCTCAGTGGTAAAGTGCTTGCCTTGAATGTGTGTGGCACTGGGTTCGATTTTCAGCACCATAGTAAATAAAAAATAAAGGTTCATCAACAACTAAAATGAAAAAAAAAATAAAAGAGTCTGGAAAGAGTTCAGTGGCAAAACAAGCTGGGTTCAATCCTTTGTACCAAAAAAAAAAAAGAAAGAAAGAAAGTATTCAGTTCCTTTGAGCAAAGTTTTACTCCAATGCTCAATTTCCTTCTACCATACTAGCATACTCTGGAGTGTACCTACAAGTTTACTGTGCATGTTCATTAAACCTTTAAAGTATTTCACAGTGGTGACTCTTTGTTCTAAAGTAGCATCTTCATTACATCCAAAAATAGTGGGGATGCTGCTGGGAGACCAAAATGGTCTGCATGACATTGGTTCCTTCTTCTGTTGCTTTGTGCAGGGCAAATGCCTTGTGTTTGCCTGTTACATGAATCCTTACTTCCACCCAAAAGACCTTATTCCAGGTTGTTTATGATCTTTTCAAATTCATCACATTCTGCTTGTAAACATTTTGTGTGTGTGTGTGTGTGTGTGGTGCTGAACCCACGGCTTTGCACATGCAAGGCAAGCACTCTACCAACTGAGCTATATCATCATCCCTGTAATCTTATAAACTTGCAGCATTCTCATAAAAAATAAGAGCATGATTAGGGTCTATATCCATATACTTTAAAAAGTTATTCCCTGAGTTCTAAGCCCAATGCTGTAAAAATGATAATAATAATAATAGATATATTCCACATAGAAGAATGGCAGCTTTCAGGATGAGTGAAAATGTGTTTTGGGAAGCCCTATATTTTCATCCATGCTCAATGTCTTCCCATGTTGGGAGCCATGGCACATGCCTGAACACGGTGGTAGAGCACCCCTGGGTTTCAATCCCAGTACCCCCCTCCACTATATATACACATATATATGATTTTTTTAAAAATATGTTTCTCATATTTAAAAGAAAGACCCTGATTCTTATGAGAGTCTTTTAGCTTTTAGTAACAATAAAGATATATTCCAGGTGGTCAGACTGATTCTTCTGATGGTAGGATAGCGGGAACCCCTGGTAGCTTTTATAAAAGGAAAAATAAACTGGCATAAGCTGGATTATTAAATACTTAACTTTTGTATTTCCATTCTTCTCCCTGGGAAAGAGCTGTGAATGCCCACCTACACAGCACTGGTGTCTGAACTTGAAGTTATTTACAGAGTAACTTGGGTGGATGCCATGAGTTCCATTATTCATTTATTTATTTTTGGTACTGAGGATTGGACCCAGCAGTGCTTTATCATTGAGCAATACCTCAAGTCCTTTTTTTTTTGTTGTTGTTGTTGTTTTAAAAAAATTGAAACAGGGTCGTGCTAAGCTGCTGAGTATCTGAGTATCTTCAAGGCCCACACTGGCCTTGAAATTGGGATCCTCCTGCCTCCACTTCCTCAGTTGCTGGGATTATAGGTGTGTGTCAGCACGCCCAGCCATGATACCACCATTTTAGATTCAGTGATCCAAATTGTATTCTACAAAAAGATATAAAGGCTGCTTTCTATTTTAAAAAATTCAGCGATTCTATTCCTCTTAGTCATTAGAATTTCCTAGCTCTTTTGTGCTGGTATAAACATATACTGGTGTAATTGCTAAAGATGATGAGCTGTTTGACAATGAACCAGCTTTGGAGAAGCGAGCTGAGTGTCATTTATGAATAGAGAATGTAGCAAAATAACAACGTTGGCTTTGTATTTTCCTCTCTTGGTGTCACTGCCAATAAAAGCCTGAAATTATCCTGTAGCCAATGGTTGAGGACTATTCTGTTTTGGGAAATGAAGAATTTGGCACAAACAGTCTGATGTCCCAATGTGGTATGAGTTGCTGCCCATCTTTTGTGGGGCACCCATCTGTTCCTCCTCCTCCTCCTTCTTTTGCTTCTTCTTCTTCTTTTTTTCTTTCTTTGATACTAGGGATTGAACTCCAGGGCCTCACACATGCTAGGCAAGCACTGTACCACTGAGTTAGAGTTATACCCATAGGTCCTTATTTTTATTTCTAATACATATTATGAGACTCCTTTTTTATGCTCTCTTTATTTATGTAAAATATTCTAAACCAAAGCCTAACTATCACACATAGTAGACGGCCTAGAATTCAAGTTCAGTTTCAAACACTTGAAACTGGGGCACCGGGCCCTTCTCTTCTCCCCATCGGTGCCCCTGCCAACCTTTCTAAAACACTATATTGAATTTCCTCAAAGGAAGGGAAAACAAAAGCCTTTTATGTTCTTATGTGTTTTTAAACCAATAGCTTCTCCTGTATACTTCTATTTATTGTATAATTAAGAAGAAAAAGACTATTCATGTTGAAAGGAAAATTCTTTTTAAAATGTTACAAACTTTGTAATACTGCACAATATTTTAAAAAATGAGTTTTCTTTTCCATAGGGAAGAAACAATTTAAAAAATGATTAAAGTTTAATCTAGACAATAATAATATTCTACGTGGAAATCAGTGTATTAGGTTTCAGTGAAGTGAAAAATATTCTACAAAGTTGGAAATATATCATATTTTATAGTTTATTTATGCTCTTTGCAAAGGACTATGACATGTGTGAAGACAGAACAGATAAAAAAGTGGAAGCATATGCTTAAGAGGTGATCTTCTATAATGATGTCTACCCCAACATGCTAAAATTTGGTTTGCTCTGCTATGGTAAAGGGCTTAGGCAAATTATGTACCCCAGACGTTAGAATAAATATTCAAAGATAAAAGTATTAATAAAAATAAGAGATGGCGTGGAGCAGGGCATGGGGAGAATGGAGAAACTTTGGGCAAAGGGGAGGGAAGGGGGGAGGGGACAGGGGGCAGGAAAGATGGTGGAATGAGATGGACATCATTACCCTAGGTACATAGATGTCTGCGCAGATGGTGCGACTCTACATCATTTTCAACCAGACAAATGAAAATTTGTGCTCCATTTGTGTATAATGAATCAAAATACATTCTGCTGTCTTAGATACCCAATTAGAACAAATATATACGAATAAAAATTAAAAAATTAAATACATGTAAAAAATAAGAGACTTTTTTGGTCTTTGATTTCCTCAGTTTAAAAGAATCTTGTCAAAGCTAGAGAATGGGAAAATGGCTCATTTATCAAATTGACAATTGCTTTGTATGAAATATGCACAAAAATAAAAAGCATAATCCCAAGTTCAAAAGAATTGAGATTTGGCCTGTAACAACTGAGAATACCAATTTTAAGTGAACTGAGGTCTAGCCTGTCTAAATATTTACTAAGCTAAAAAGTCAGTTTGAAGTTGGGAGCAGTGGTGCATGTTTGTAATTCCAGCTATTCTGGAGGTTGAGTCAGGAGGATTATAAATTAGAGGCTGGCCTTGGCAATTTAGTGAAACCCTCTCTCAAATTCCTTTTTTTTTTTTTTTAGAATAACTCTTTTTTGTTATGTTATTTTACTATGAGTTCTTTTTAGTACATTAGAGTTATACATAATGGTAGAGATTCATTTTGACATTCATAAATGTATACAACATAGTTTTCTCCATTGAAATCCCCATTATTATGCCCTTTCCTCCCCTACTCCCTCCCTCTGATCTCCTTTCTCTACTCCAGTGGTCAAATTCTTAAAAAAAAAAAAAAAAAAAGGGCTGGAGAGATTGCTCAGTGGTAGAATACTTGCTTAGCATATGTGACGACCTGGGTCTAGTTCCTGGTGTTGCACCTATACACACAAAAAAATCAGCTTCAAAAATATTTAGCAAAGCCAGGTGCAGTGCCACAGAAGCCTCAGGCAGGAGGATCAAAAGAGAGTTCAAGGCCAGCCTCAGCCACTTAGTTAGGCCCTAAGCAACTTAGCTACACCCTGTTTCAAAATAAATAAAAATAAAATGGACCGGAGGTGTACCTCAGTGGTAAAGCACCCCTGGGTTCAATCCCTAGTACAAACAAATAAACCCCAAAATATTTAGCAACATTCTCATACTTCCCAACGATGTTTTCTATAGAGATAAACTTCAGTATCCTGCAGATCAAAGCATTATTCTTCTGAAGCATATTGTTGAACTGTCATCAAATTTGTAGCTTAGTTTTTTTCTACCTAGGTAAGTTTTGAAGGGGCCTGTACTATTTCCAATCTCTATTTTATTAAAAACAAATAAACAAAAAATGACCAGACTATGAGGCATTTTAATCATGAGGCGAACTTTTAATTCTACAATTATAATTTTGTTTGAAGCAGTTTGTCCTATTGAGAAATTTGAGGGAAGGTAAATAGGTTTAAAAGAAATTATGTTGAATGTAGTACTTTTCCAGAGTTTTTACTTGTGGCACTCACTAAACTGGTGAGTTGTTGGGGAGTGTCACTTGCTCATTCAGTTCCTTGAACTCATTCTGAGAGACAGGAAGCAGCTTCTTTGAACAGGTCAGAAGCCTCACTCCAGGGCAGTCATTTTGGTAGTGTGGAAATATCTTTATGATATCTAACAGTTCATAAAACATTTTTATGTTTGTAATTTATTTGATTCTCATTACAACCCTCAAGTAGTGAAAGCAGACACTATGGTTCTGTTTTATAAGAATTTAGAAGTCAATTAACATATCTGAGCACACAGAGCTCCTGAGTGGTAGAGGCAAGCTTTGGACCTCAAATTCTTGTTACTCCCAATCTCAACCTCTTTTTAAATCTTGGAGTAAGGAGTCTAAATCCTTTAAGCCAACTCTTCCTGCTACCAGCAGCAGTCCCCAGCCCTCACCATACCCTCTTCCTCAGCCCATGTGGTGGCTTTTCTGGGTCAAAAGGAAATATAGAGAAGATAGAGGCTAATCTAAACTCAGGATGCCTACTGGCTTCTTGAGAGCTGGGTCACAGTTTTGCTTCAAAACAGTAAACTTTAATAAAGTTTAAATAGATTAGGACCATCTGTTGCACAACTCATTCTCATCATCCCATTACCATAGCAACCCACATGCTAAATAGACAAAATTTTTTATCGGGAAAGTTTACAAGAAAATGCCAGCAAATTCAGCTTCCATTCCTAGTTCCAAAGTTACCTCCAGGGTCTCAGCTGGTGCTCAGTGTTCCTGCTTCCTGGCATCTGGTGACATTCAGCTCTTGTTCAGTCCCAGATGGACCCCAATCCACCCAACATTTGGCACAAAGTTCTCGCCTGGAATTTTGCATGACTTTCCCATTACCCAGTCCCCAGAGATAAGAACAATGCCAACGACATATAAATGATTTTCCTCAGAACAGAGGAAAAGAAAGGATTCCTGTTCTAAATAGATTGTATGGAGTTTTCAAAACGGATTGCAAATTATCATTGAATGACCCTTATTATGATAATGAAAAACAAATTTATAAAGCATTTACTATGTGCCGGAGAGTATACTTAGAATAATACATTCCATTTTTATTATTTAATCCTTATAGTCACTTTATGAGCCAGGTATTCTATCATCCTTTTTTTATAGATGAGGAAACTGAGACCCAGAAAGTTTAAGTTGCTTGCCCAAAGCTCACTTTAGTTGTAAATTATAGGCTAAAATTTTCATCCAAACTCAGAGAGGCATGTGGTCAAAAATTATTAGGTGGAGAGGTAATAAGAAGGGCATATGGGTGAAGGGGTGATTGAAATAATCACTGACTTCATCCCTTAACCCTAAATCTGATTTTATGTATGCCAAGTTTCTAGGCTTGAAGCAAACAAGTGAGAGTCAGATGAATCATAAACAGGCCCAGATATTTTTAGTATTGGGTAGTTGATCAAAGCAAATGTTGTTTGGATATGTAAATAATACTCTGTGAGAGTTTCTTTCGCTGCTGCTAGGCAAATCAAATTTAAGAAACTGTGCCAGGCAGTGTGATACACACCTGTAAGTAATCCCAGCAGAATGGGAGGCTGAGGCAGGAGGATCTCAAGTTTGAGATCAGCCTCAGAAATTTAGTGAGGCCCCGCCCAACTCAGTGAGACCCTGCCTTAAAATAAACAATAGAAAGAACTGGAGATGTAGCTCAGTGGTGAAGTACCTCTGGGTTCAATCCCTAATACCAAAAAGAAGAAAAAAAGAAAAAAGAAACCATGCCAGGAGAACACTGTTCAGACTGGATGACATTGTGATTCCTTTGGGCCCAAGGATGCGAGTCAGAGTGGACAGATTTATTTATTTATTGACAACATGTTTATCTTTCGGTATCAGTACTTTAGCAAAGAGGGTCAATAAAGAGCTTTCATGGGTGGCCTTGCTTTTTTTGTCTAAGAGGCTTGTGAATACACGTGCTCTTTCTTCATTCATTTCAATTGACGTCTATGTCAGAGATCTCCCCCAGAGGAAGTGACTGAAGTGGAAATAATGTGTGTCTTGTGGACACCTGGAAGGCTCTCCTACAGAGGCAGCTTCTTCCCGTTTCTTCCCAGGAAGACATTGAAAGAGGAGGGGTTGCAGCTCACACATAGGCACTCACCGGTCGTCCTCTCCTATATTCCTCTGCTGCACAGTTCCAAAGAAGACCCAACCTGGAGTCTTCTTTTGGGTGTCTGGACTGGGGACTTGATTTCATTTTGTAGATCAGAGTAAAAACAAATGATCACACAAGACACAAACAACACTAAATAATAATGTTAAAACCATTCTTTGGGGCTGAGGGTATAACTCAGTGGTGGAGCATGTGCTCAGCCTGTGGGAGACCATGGGTCCAATCCCCAGTACTGTCCATTCAGCAAAACCCCTGCTCCTTTTCTTCTATCTGTAGATTCATAGCTGCCACAATTATCAGTGAAAGGATTTATAGAAAAATCTCAAAGTATGTAATTTAATCTTGATTTTAAAAGAAGTATATTAAGCTGGGTGCTGTGACACATGCCTATAATCTCAGCAGCTCTGGAGGCTGAGGCAGGAGGATTGCAAGTTCAAAGCCAGCCTCAGCAAAAGTGAGGCGCTAAGCAACTCAGTGAGATCCTGTCTCTAAATAAAATTTTAAAAAGGGCTGGGGATGTGGCTCAGTTGTAGAGTGCCCCTGAGTTCAATCCCTGGTTACCCTCCCACAAAAAAAGGAGTATATTATACATATATATTAGATGCTAGGATTTGAGACATTACAACATAGTGATGAAGATATGGCCTTTGGAAGCAGACTCATATTGTCACATATGACCTGTTGGTCTGGAACAAAATATTTAACCTAGTTGAGTTTCAGTTTTACATTCACAAAACAGGGAGTACATCTATATGAGTATATACACACACATACACACACATACATATATACACACATTATATATAATATATAAAATTATAAAAATATAATGTATCTGGTGGTGTGTGCCTGTAATTCTGGCGACCTGAGAGGTTGAGGTAGGATGATCACAAGTTAAAGGTCAACCTGGGCAATTTAGTGAGAACCTGTCTCAAAATAAAAAATAAAAAGGTATGGGCTGTAGCTCAATTGTAGAGCACCTCTGGGTTCAGTTCCCCAAAAATATTTTTAAAAAGATTTGTATAAAATGAAAATATAATGGAATATGAACAAATATAAAATAGAAACATACTTGTTTTTTCAGAAATGGCAATATTGCCTGTGTGAAGAAAGAAGTTTAAAGACATAGATTAGAAAGGCATTGTTCTCCTGAGAGCATCATCTTTCAGAAGGCCTGCTTGCAAGGCCGGTCATTAACTGGCACCTGGGAACCTGGATTTCAGGAAGGTTTTCTGGTAAAAGTATCTCACTACACCTAAATTTTTTTGTGCAAACATATGGTTTATGCCAAATATCTGCTTTCCATCTAGGAGTTAGGAATTTGCGGAGGTACCAGGTATATTGTGTATGTGATCAATTCCCAATAAAATCCTGGGCACTGAGTCTTTCGTGAGCCTCCCTGTAGACAGCACTGTACACTAATGTCATGACTCATTGCTGGAGGAATTAAGCACATCCTGTGGGACTCCACTGGGAGGGGATTCCTGGAAGCTTGTGCCTGGATGCTTCTGGGTTTACCCATGTGCCTTTCCCCTTGACTGATTCCCCCCCACCCCACAGTACAGGGGATTGAACCCAGGGGCACTAAGCTACATCCCCAGTCCTTTTTATTTTTTGAGACAGGGTCTTGCTCAATTGCTGAGGCTGGCTTTGTGCCTCAGCCTCCCAATTTGCTGTGATTACAGGGATGCCTCATGAGTCCCTGTTCTGATGATTTTGCTTTGTATCTATTTACTGGACTAAATCATAGCCGTGAGTAGTACTATATCCTGAGTCCTGTAATCCTTGTAGCAATCTGGGAATGGCCCTGACATAGCCCCTTGTGTTAGATTTATCTAAGTATTATGTGTGATTATTCTTAGCATTATCTTATAGTTTAAAAAAAACACTAATAAATGATAGGTAGCAATATTATTTATTGTGATGACATGATTAATTTGAGTCATCTGTTAAAATAAACGGGACAAATAACATACCAAATGCTAGGTAGCAACATTATCTATCTTATGATAACATGATAAATATGAGTCATCAGCTAAAAGACATGAGACAGAAAAATAGCATTAACCAAGCCTGAACTTTTCTGAACATGGTCCAAAGTCAATTCTCTTAAAATAACCACAAACAAGTATAGGGCTTTTATTTACACTAGAACAATTAGGATACTGTATTACTTCTTGGACCTTCTGCTGGGCTTGAGTCAATGAAAACTTTATGCATGCTAGTTAGATATATTCTCACACAGCTTCTGTGGGGCAGGGGAGCAGGGAGGAGCATTGTGCCATCCTGAACCTTTGAGAAAATTGATCCTAGTCACTTCCCGTGTTTAAGAAAGTGCAGTGTATTAATACCTGACAAGAGCTCATTTGAGATCAAGGCATGAGGACTACAGAAGGTACTTCCTTCTTGTTCTGGTAGACCCCTCGTGCTTGGCTAACCAATTAGAAAGTCTGGGTTTTGCATGCCTCAAAAATAAAAAGAAAGAAAGAAAGCAAAACAAAATTGCCTTCAGTTTTTTTTTTGAGGGATTTACTCTATTATTTTTAAATACTCAGGCTGAAACCCTACACAGAAACTGAAGCACTTTTACTGAGTCATCCAACTTTTAAGCACTTTCATTATGTTTAACAAAAAAATAAATGAGCATTTAGAGACACATGGTATATTTTGGTTACTGCTCCCGTTCATATACTTGGTGACATGAAAGACTGCAAGGTTTGCATGGGGCCTAGTGTAGGGAAGGGCTCTCCAGCAGTTCCAGGCCCTATCACTAGGGCCATGTGATTCAGCAGACCCATTGCAGTTGTAAGTATCAGTGGTGGGAAAGATGAGGTGTGATTTTGTGGCAGGCCCCCAGTGGGAGAACCCCAATTAAGGTCTTTGGAAATTGGGAGTAACAGTATGCTATCTCCAGTGGAGACTCATAGGCCTTTGGAAAATGACTCCTACCATGCTACAGGGCTCTGATAGAGTCAGAAATTCTGTCAGGGGTCACCAAATGACCGTGCAGTAAAGCTTCTCATCATGATCAACCAAATCATAAGATGAAGGGGACCCAGCAGTAATCTCTCATAAAATGAAGGAGCTACACTCAGGATCGAGCATAAGAAGGACCAGAGGGGACAAGTAAGCTTCGTGAGAAGTAGCACAGACCCCCAATGTACCTCCCAACTGTTGCCCAGCCCTTCTCCTCCAAGGCACACCCTTGGCTGATTGGGGAGTCTGAAAAAGTCTGAGCTTGCCTTGTGGATGGATCTACCCTGTGTGTGAGTGCAGGCTGAAAATGGATGGTACTTCTCTACAGTCCACTCAGAGGTAGCCTTGGGACAGGGGAAGAGGAAAATTCTCCCAATGGTAGAGTGGTGCACTTGATTATTCCCAGTATGCAGAAAGAGAGGTAGCCGGGGTTTCCAATATACTTATGGGCAGGGATAAGTGGCCTAGTGAGTTGGCCAGGGGCCTGGAAGGAAAACAGATCCGAGGTCTAGGTAGAGAATGTGGATCAATATACAGGAATGTTAACATCCACCAGAGAATAACCACAGAAGAGGCACAGAAAACCAAGAGGATTGAATAAGCTGGCCAATCTTCTGACAGCCAGCCCCTGTCATTGGCCACTCCAGTGCTGGCATGAAGGATACATAGTAGCAAGGGTGGAGGTCCTGCAGGGAACAAGCACTGTGGGGCTCTCACGTATTAAGACTGCCATTGCCAAATGTCCAACTGCCAGCAATGGAGACTATGGGAGAGGCTGACTATGCTGAGCCCCTTTGGTTCTTGAAGGGTCAGTAGTTCATTCTTAGGGATAGACACATATTCTGGGTGCGGGTTTACCTCTTCCTGAATTCTGGGCCCCAAGAAGAACCACACTCTGAAAACTTACAAAGGGTTTAATTCACTGGCCTGGGGATCCCATGTAACTTTGGGGATCAGACAAGGGACTCTATAGCAAAGGAGATGTGGGAGGAGTTTCATGACCAAGATTCTATTAAATCCCAGGTCACCCAGAAGCTGCCACCTTGAGAGAGTGTTGGGACAGCCTAAGGATTGCCAAGCTGGAGGACCAACTCAGAGGCAACACCCTGAGAAGACAGGACACTCCATTGGGGCTTATCTGGCAGATCCCATGGTGACAGGGCTGCTGGCACCACAGATTGGACTTAATGCAGAGCTCTTTCCTACTCTGGCCTCACTCAAAGCTGGCAGTCTGGGATGACACCCAATATATGGACCAAAGCCATACCTTTAGGGGTGGAATTTGCTGCTTTCAGAACCTAAAGCAGTCCAGCAGGCATTGTGCTTCCTTCTTCATGGTAAGAAACCCAAAATGCAATAATTTGTCTCTTACTTTGGAAGGATATCTTAGCATCTCCTTCTTGCCCCTTAAAATTTTATAGATGAACAAATCCTGAATTTTCACAGAGTTTCTCTCATTCTCTGGAATACGTGCATCTTACCAAAGCCTCCAGTGTGCTAGACATTTCTTGCTTTTCCAGTCCAGCCAACACAATGTCACCAGTGTAATGGAACAATAGGATGTTTTGTGGGATGGCCAGATGATCCAGATCTCTTTGGACCATACAATGGCAGAGGGCTAAGGGTTCATACAACCCCCCGGGGGGAAACTGCAAAGGTGTATTATTGTCTGGTAACAGTACATGTGAATTCCAACTATTTCTGGCCCTGCTTTCCTGGCTGGGGTAGAAAAGAACATACTTGGAAACTCAGTGGCTGCATACTGTGTTCCTGAGGCCATATTAATCTTCTCTATTAAAGCATCAGATCTGGCCCAGCAGTTGCGTCTGCTCTGGTTTAGTTTGCTTAGCTGTTCCCTGTTGCACAACCTCCTGTTGCCCTCTTTCTCTTTACTCTGTTGTAGTTTTCTTCGGGGCACTTATTTCAATGCGAAATTACATCACATGGTTATTTGTTTATTGTCTCCCTCTCCAGCTTCAACAAGAAAGTAGGTTCCACGTGGCAGACACTTTGTCAGTTTTGTTCTTTGTTATGTCTCTAGCTCTTGGAACAAGGCTTGGCATATAGTGGGAATTCAATATAGATTTGTTGAATAAATGAATACCTCCTCAGTTTTCTTTCTTTTTTTTGTAAGGAATCATGGACTCTTGTCCTTACTTCACCACTTGGAACTGTGGTGAATTATTTCTTCTGAAAGGCATTGTTTTAACTTAAAGTATCAACCAGAAAAATAAATTAACTATACTAATTTTTGTTTGTTTGGCTGGTTTTGTTTTTTTCAATACCAGGGATTGAACCCAGGGGCACTTAACCACATTCTCAGCCTGACTTTCTTTCTTTCTTTCTTTCTTTCTTTCTTTCTTTCTTTCTTTCTTTCTTTCTTTCTTTCTTTCTTTCTTTCTTTCTTTCTTTCTTTCTTTCTTTCTCTTTCTTTCTTTCTTTCTTTCTTTCTTTCTTTCTTTCTTTCTTTCTCTTTCTTTCTTTCTTTCTTTCTCTCTTTCTTTCTTTCTTTCTTTCTTTCTTTCTTTCTTTCTTTCTTTCTTTCTTTCTGACAGGGGTGTTGTTAAGTTGCTGAGGCTGACTTTGAACTTGTGATCCTCCTCTCTCAGTCTCCGGAGTCACTGGGATTACAAGCAAGTACTACCGTGCCCGATCTCTTCTTCATAACTTTAAATGCCTAGTTTCTTCAGCTACATTTAATGTCACCAGGATCCTCCATGTCAAACAGAAATACAAGGAGTTGACCTTCAAAGCTTCTGTGGCCACTTCTGCCTGTCTTTACCAACATCAGTCATTTCTTGCTACAGCTTAGCAGTTCTCTTTTCTTTATTTTTCTTGGTATTGGGGATTGAACCCAGGCGTGCTGCCACTGAGCTACACCCTAGCCTTTTGTTATTTTTTATCTTGAGACAGGATCTTGCTAAGTTGCTGAAGGCCTTGCTAATTTGCAATCCTCCTGCATCAGCCTCCCCAGTAACTAAGATTAAAGACATGCATCATGCTTGGCGAGCTTAGGAGTCCCTAACAAGGAATTGGTGAAACTCAGGGATTCTGGAAGCTCATGAATCTGCTGAAATTATGTCAGAATACTGTGCTCATTTTTTTTTTCCTAGAAGAATGAGCCTTAACTTTCTGCAAACTTTAAAGGGGACCCAGCACCTTCCAGAAAGATTAAGAATTCCATAGTTGTGATTGACACCATTGATGCCTCCATCTACTCTTTGGAGCCTCAAAGCTGGTTGAGAACATTTCATGATATAGAACTAGTTAGATGTTCAGGATGGCACCCTAAGAGGGTGTTAACAGCTGAAGAAATACGGTTACCATGAAAGTTGGCTACGAAAACTAAAGAATAAAAACCTAGGATGTGGGCTGAGGATATAGCTCAGTTGGTAAAGTGTTTGCCTTGCATGCACAAGGCTCTGGGTTCAATTTCCAGCATCACAATAAACAAACAAACCAAAAAAAAAAAAAAAAACAAAAACCTCTTCTCCTAGCCATTTCCAATTCATTAAAGAATAATATGCAATGCATGTTCAAACATAATTAAGTATATTCATGCATGCATGCATGCATCTATTCATCCATTTCTCTGTTTATCCATTCATCAAACCCTCTGTCCATCCATGGGGGGCAGAGGATTCTTGTATGGATTCACACATCCATACAAAAAACTCCCTACATGTGGTTGGCGGCACATACTTGTAATCTCAGTGATTTGTGAGGCTGAGACAGGAGGATTCCAACTTTGAGGACAGACTTGGCAATTTAGTGAGACCCTGACTCAAAATAAAAAATAGAAAGGCCTGGGGATGTATCCTCCTCTGGGTTCCATTCCCTGTGTTGCAAAAATGAATAAATATAAAAATAAAAACATAAAACAAAACTCCCTATAGCAAGTCTTTCTCCAACAAGTGAGACATACTGTTTTCTTTACAAAACAAATTCTATTCCTAGTGGTATTATTCTGCTGTCAGAACCACTGTTGAGAGAGCTTTCTCCTCATACATTAATGAAGATCTGATCTTGGACATTGAGAACAATACTTCCAGGGCTGGGTTGTAGCTCAGTGGTAGAGTGCTTGCCTTGCACATGTGAGGAACTGGGTTTGATCCTCACAACACATAAAAATAAATAAGTAAAATAAAGGTATTGGGTCCATTTACAATTAAAATATTTAAAAAAGAATAATATTTCCAGCAATCATTTAAACATCATCCAACACGCTTTTGATGGTGGTTAATATTCATTAGTAAAAGTGAAAATGAAATGATTTTTGTTTGTTGTAATGAAAAGGACTTTATTTTTCCTTATAAAGTAATAATGGAAATAAAAATTCTCACTGTATTAAGATTAAAAGTTAGTTAAGGGTTAGGGATATGACTCAGAGATAGAGTGCTTACCTACCAATCCAGAGGCCCTGGGTTCAATACCCAGTACTGTTTAAAAAAAGAAATCAGTTAAAATCAATTATTGTCTTACCTAGAAGCCATCACTAGCTGTATTTTCGAATATAAGTCTACCTGTAGACTTTTCCACACCCATACACATTAATATTTACAAAAATGGAATTATATTAAGCTTGTCATTTTAGAGTTTGCTTTTCCATTTCACCTGTGAGGGGTATCTTTCACCAAATGTGCATTTGCATCATTAGTCGGTGGTTATGGAGAATCTATTGTATCAACAAAATAATTTTCTGAAGCAACTTCCCATTGAGTAACATTGAGATCATTTCCTTTCTCCCATTATTACAAACAGTGCTGGGTGAACATCCTTGTACAAATATCCACTGGCACTTGTCTGAATATTTCTGTATCTTGATCTTTGAGCAGTCTGGATCTTCCTATGAAAGAATTGAACTAGATGATCTCTCGAAGGTTTTATCTAAGAATGCAATTCTGGAATATATCTAAATTTGCAACTTGATTTTCTTGCTATGTATAAACATATCTTGCACATCAGATAAGAGAACATATATGTTAACTTAAAAAATTGAAAAAAAATTAAAAAACAAAACTTCAGCTTTTAGAGATCATTACCCTTTCCCTTGGAATGTGTTTTGATACTAAATTATTGTAGCTGCTGGTTATCTTTTTGCCTAGCTTAAACCTGATTGTGTCATATAAATTAATCTGATTTCACTCATGAGCAGAGCCTGTCTGAATCTTCTTCTGAAGAATAATGCTCCTTTCAAGTTTTAACAGTTGAAGTTTTCTCTTTTCCTCTAAAAATAATTCCAGCCATTCTTGGATAAGAGAAAGGTTGAATTGACAAAAACTTGATTATAGTTATTAACTTTTCTGCCTAAATTAAGGGACATTTCACAAAACAATGGCCTGTACACTTGAATGTTCATGTCATGAAAGACAGAAAAGCTGTTCCAGATGAAGACGGACTGCAGGGACACTACAAATGTGATGTACAATAATGGACCAGGCCCTGAATTTGTGGGAAAATTCTATAAAGGACATTGTTGAGCCAATTAACAAAGTCTGAATATGAACTTTGTGTTGAAATTTTTGAATTTGATAATTATGTTGTCATCTGGAAAAAAAATCTTTGTTCTCAGAAGATACACACTGAAGCACTTGGGCATTAAGGGCATTCATTTTCAAATGGTTCAGACAACATACATCTCATTGTGAAGACAGAGAGAAAGATACACAAATGTGGCAAAACCTTAATCATTGATGAATCTGGGTGAAGACTACAACAGAGTTCTCATACTATTCATGCAAATTTGAAATGATATCAAAATGAAAAGAAAAAAGAAAATAAATGAGCTCTTCAGAGAACTTTTTTTTCCCCCAGGTTGTGGGATATAATCAAAGACAATAGCTATGAAATTTTAGTCAGACGTGATTGGTCTTTTTTTTCAATTTATGTCTCATCTACACCAAATTTTCTATATACTGAAAGGGAATGAAAGGGAATGAAAGAAAAGATAAGGATAAAAATTTTAAAAATACAAAGGTATTCAAATGAAAAAGAAAGAATGAGTGATTATTTTCCAACCGATTTTTAAAAAATATATTTTCAGTTATACGTGAACATAATACCTTTATTTATTATATGTGGTGTTGAAGCTCGAACCCAGTGCCTCACACGTGCTAGGCAAGTGCACTACCAGTGAGCCACAACCCCAGCCCCTTTCTAACAGTTTTGTTATGAAAAATTTAACTTATGGAAATATTGAGAGGACTGTAAAATGAACACCCATATAGCTGTAACCTAGAGTCAACAATTTTCAATATATTGCCATATATGCTTCATTTATTATTTTGTGCTAATGTGTTTTAAAGATATTATGACATTTCACCCCTACCTAACAAGGTTTAATTTTCCTATTTGATTCCAAATGAGTCTTTTATTGATTTGTTCAAATCAGGATACAATCAAACACCATGTATTATACTTGATTATATTGTACCTCCCCCCACACTCCCAGAGGTACAAGGGACTGCACTCAGGGACACAAAAAACAAAAAACAAAACAGAACAAAAAAACCCACATATAGGCCAGCCCTGTTTTTATTATTTTTCTCTTGCAGGATGACTTAATCCCTTTGAACTCTAGAATTAGCATAAGTTACCACTGAGCCCTTTTTAATTTTTGAGACAAGTTCTGGCTGAATCTCTGAGGCTGGCATCTAACTTGCGTTCCTCTTGCCTCAGCCTCCAGAGTTGCTAGGATTACAGGTGTGTATCACTACAAGTCTCTTGCAACCTAGAATAGACCCATTTCTTGTTCTGGCCTTTAGTTTTTTGATTTTTGTGACCAGTGAATAATCTGGGTCTGGGGGTTGGGAGGATCAGTAAGGAGTTTGAATAAGGTTGAGTCTTAACATGTGCTAATTATACAAAAAATATTTAATTATAAACCAGAGATGTTTTTCTTTCCTAGAAAGAGACTAAGTACCATTTTGAATAGTGTTGACCATCTTTTGGAGCTTCACTTTTCTCATCTGTGTAATGGGGATGGTAATCCTTATCCGGTCCGTCTCAGAGGTGTGCCAACAAGACAGAGTGTGAAAATATTCTTTCACTAATTTATATGCACATGAAAGTTGAGGCAGGAAAAACACAAATTCAAGGCCAGCCTTAGCAATTTTGTATCAAGATCCTCAACGACTTAGCAAGACTCTATCTCAAAATGAAAAAAAAAAAAAGAAAAAGTTTGTTGATATAGCTCTGGGTTCGATCCCTGATATAAATACAAAAAACAAAACAGAACAAAAAAACCCCAGGCCAGTCCTGTTTTTATTATTTTCTCTTGCAGGATGACTTAATCACTTTGAGCTCTAGAATTAGCATAAGTAGCATAAGACACGGAATCTGAATGCTTCTAGAGGCAGGGGGAGCAAGGGAAGAAAAATTCTGTTTGAATCTAGTCATCTTTTGGTTCCCCTTCTCCCCGCAAAATCAAACCCTGAACCTAAACGGATGGTAATAATTTTTAAAACCAAGTCTGCAAATATATAACGTGGATTGTCCCCACTCCCCTGTTCCAAACAGTCCAAGCCTTGTGTAAGCAGCCGCCAGACATGTCCAGGGGCAAGTAGAGCAGGCAGCATGTCGTGACCGGGTGTAACATGTTGGCACAAACAACCCTCTCTCCCACCTCCACCCTTTCCCCCTCCCTGCGTCAGTGTCCCTGAAGTACACTCCATGAGCAACTGTGTGGCTGACAGTGTTATTTCCTGTGTAAATGAAAGTACAAAAGGATGGAGGCATGACAGGTCACCCTGTCACACTGGTGACACCTAGGTTCTCTTGTTCGGAAATATCTGTAGTTTGCTGCTCTGCCTGAGTAGCCCCATCTCTGAGTGATGGTCCATCTCTGGCTTGGAGGATTCCGCTCCTTTGGCCTCACCAGGTGGGGCAACTATGGCTTACTATTTTATTCTTGTTGTTTTTCTGTCTGTCATGGTTGAATCCCTTTAGCTGTTCACACCTCACTGAGATTATGCACCCAGGGGATCTCTGTGCTGGAAGAGATGTCCAAGTCATCAACACCCCCACCCACCCCCACCATAGTCAAATGCCCTTCACACTATTGCTTATATGCAGTTGGAGCAGCCAAGGCTCCCTGGGTACAAATTTCTGGTACTTACTACCTGTGTAGTCTTCTGAAAATTAATTGTTCTGCTTTAGTTTCCTTACCTGTTAAAATAACAACAACAACAACAATAACAATAATAATAATACGTATCTCATAAAGGACTTTTGTGGACAAGTAGAATTAATACACAACTGTAAAACACATACAAGAGTGCCCGGCCCATAGTAAGCTAGTTACCAGTGTTACCATCTGCAGCAGGTAGCTGTCTAGCCTCTTCATAAACATCTCCAGGGGTGGAGAAGTCCCTAGCTCTTAAAAAAAGCCATTTTAATCTTTGGCTAATTCCAACTGTCATATGTGGTCCCTTATATTGTGTGATTTGGGGAGAAGGGAAATACAGTATCAAAATATACTGGATACAGCCTGGCATGGTGGCACACGCCTGTAATTCCAGCAACTCAGGAGGCTGAGGCAGGAGGATTTTGAGTTCAAAGCCAGCCTCAGCAATGGCGAGGCACTAAGCAATTCAGTGAGATCTTGTCTCTAAATAAAATACAAAATAGGGCTGGGGATGTGGCTCAGTGATTGAGTTTCCCTGAGTTCGATTCCCGGTACCAAAAAAAAAAAAAAAATTAAAAAAAAAAAACTGGATACAATGGTAGATTTTTTTGTGTGTGTGTGTGTACAGTGTGTTGTAAACTTGTGGAATTTATTTGTCTTCATTTTATGATTTGCATGTGGCAAAAATAAAGCATGTGGAGGATTCGGAAAAAGTCAAACAATGGGTAAATGGATGCGTCAGGATTTGAACTTGGCCTTCTTAGGCCCTAAAATCTTCGAATATTGGAAGGCAGCTGTTATTTTCCCATTGAGACTTAGTTTCTCGAAGTGTTTGGCACATAGTTCTCATGACAGAATTAATCTTTGTTAATTTCTATGAAACAATGCTTTGTCAATGCCCTCTGAAACATGCCTTCTTTTTCTTTCTTTTGTTTTTTTCTTTTTCCTGCGGAGGCAGGATAACTTCAACATTCTCCCTTCCTTCATTTTAGCTGTATAAAGTATCAATAGATTGGTCTTGCCTCTGGAAACTTGTGTCCCACAGAAATTATGACTCTTTAAGGACTGTTCCACCACTGAGAGACATTCCCAACCCTTTTTATTTAGCGAGACAGGGTCTCATTAATTTGCTCAGGGCCTCACTAAATTGCTAAGGATGACCTTGAACTTTGATCATCCTGCTTCAGCCTCCGGAGTAGATGGGATTACAAACATGCACTACATGTCTGGCTTGTCACTTCTCCTAGGACAAAGCCAGAATGGAGTGCGCTTGAGGCAGCTATTTCATTTTAGACAGCTCTTATCATTTATTTTATTCATTCATTTGTTTATTTGACAAATATTTATTGAGAGCTGAGATCTGTCCTATGCTGAGCTAAGTATAGGGGATATGATAAGAAGTGAAAACATCAAGTTCTTCATAAGACTGGACCAAGTTCTGCATCCCTTCTAACTATTGATATCACCTTTCCCTCCAGAACAACAGAGAACAAGGTTAATTTCTGATCTTCACAAGAATCCTTCATATATTTGAAGATAGTTTTCCAGTTGCCTATGTGATGGTTTTCTTCTTCTTTTTTTCCTTCCAGGTTTTCTTTATAAAGATAATTCTTTACTTAATTTTACAAATGACCTAAAGCTGATGAAGAAAATGGGTCTTATTTACATTCTCTGAGACTCAGTTTTCTTTATCTGTGAAGTAGGAGTAATTATACCTAACAGGTGATTCAAAATTTCAGATTTTGTGTTACTTTTCTGAAATAGATTAATGATGTATATGTATTAGTGTGCATTCATGATATTAAACAGCTAGGAGTGATGGTGCACACTTGTAATTCCAGCTATTTTTTTTTTTTAATTTTTTATTGTGGGTTGTTCAAAACATTACAAATTTCTTGACATATCATATTCCACACTTTGATTCAAGTGGGTTATGAACTCCCACCTTCACCCCATACACAGATTGCAGAATCACATCAGTTACACATCCATTGATTTACA
>NW_025999998.1:13725321-13868081 GCF_001458135.2 Marmota marmota marmota | reverse complement strand
GGTTGTCCTCATTTCCATTTCAGAGGATTTGTCGCTGATATACAGGAATGCCTTTGATTTATGCGTGTTGATTTTATATCCTGCCACTTTGCTGAATTCATTTATTAGCTCTAATAGTTTCTTTGTAGAGCCTTTTGGGTCTGCTAGGTATAGAATCATATCATCTGCAAATAGTGATAATTTAAGTTCTTCTTTTCCTATTTTGATGCCTTTAATTTCTTTCGTCTGTCTAATTGCTCTGGCCAATGTTTCGAGAACTATGTTGAACAGAAGTGGAGAGAGAGGGCATCCCTGTCTTGTTCCAGATAATTCCAGCTATTTGAGAGGGTGAGGCAATAGGATCACAAGTTTGAAGTCAGCCTGGACAACTTATTGAGACTCCATCTCAAAATAAAAATGGATGTAGCCCACTTGCCACCATGCATGAGGCATTGGATTCAATCCTCAGAAAACAACAACAAGAAGAATTAAATAACTTTAACTTTCTGCATTCATGCAGTAGGGACTGTATGTATGTGTCACATTGATTAATTCACAGACCTAACAGCTCTGTGGGGTGAGCACCTTTATTATTCTCATTACACAGATAAAAAAAAATGGAGGTAGAGGTTAAGTAACTTGTCCAAAGCCACACTGCTAGTCATTAGGAAAGCTGAGAATGGGTCTGGGCCATGTGGCTCCAGCTCACGGTTGGCAGCCATTTTTAAATTAAGAAGGGCTGAAGGAGGGATGAGAGTCTCACGAAGATAAAGGGTAACTTAAAGCCTAAACTTGGAGTCTGGTATTTAACTAGTGGCATCATGACTATTTAAAATAATTGCTTACATTTTGAAATCCAGTCCCTCAGAATCACAGTCTGCTCATCTGCCTTGAAGCGGTCTTCCTTGCTCTCAGCACCCTGACCTCTCAGCCTCCTACTCACATGAACTGGCTCACTTTATACTCCACTACGCAGCTCTTGGCAACAGATATTAGTATTTTGTTTTTTCAGCACATCATTTGTTAACTTCTTTCAAAATTGCAGCTTTTAAACATATTTTTTCACTTAAGTGTACTTTTCTTAGGATAGTTTGGTTTCTAGCTATTTACTACTTTAAGTCAGTCTGTGCAATAGGGAAAGCATAGCTAGCTTCAATTCAAATCATAAACAAAGGGATAATTTCCTTAATACATATGAAGTGTTTACATCAATAAGAAAAAGAAAAATAGCCACATTAAAAAAAAAAAGAGCAAAGGATATGAATGAACAGACCACCATAAAAACAAACTACAAACGTCTCTTGAATATGCAAACAGACACTCTCGATTATTATTGGAGAACTCTGTTGAAGTGATGCTATCACTTTTTCCTATGGCAAATATAAATCTATGAATCTATGTATGTCTGTATTTATTTCTATATTTCTATGTGTCTTCTGACATATACTGCTGGTGAGGGAATAGGAAAATAGATATTTTCATATATTACTTTTGGGAATTATTATATTGGCATTGGCTCTATGGAAGACTGTTGAACAATTACCTGTCCAAATCATAAATTCCTGTGTCCTTTGTTTATGTCAGAATCTCTTAACCTTGGTGCTATTATCTTGGGTGGATAGTTCTTTGTCCAGTACATTGCAGGATATTTAGCATCATGCCTGGCCTTTATTCATTAAATGTCAGAAGTACCCATACCCTCCACACATGAGTGTGACAATCAAATTTCCTCCAGATATCCAGACATTGCCAACTATCCTCTAGAGAACAAAATTACCTCCATTTAAAAACCACTGGTTGAGGGTTTTTGTTTTTGTTTTCTCTTTCTAAGAAAAAAAAAATTTTTTTTTTCAATCCTGGAAATTGAACTAAGAAACTCACAAATGCTAAGCAGCACTCAGTGACATCCCCAGCCCTGTTTATTTTATTCTGAGACAGGGTCTTGCTAAGTGCCCAGGCTGCCCTGGAACTTGCAATCCTCCTTCCTCACCATCCTGAGTTGCTGGAATTACTGGTGTGTGCCACTGTGCCCGACAGATTGAAGATTTTTAAGTGCTGCATAACAACCACCTCAAATTTTGTGGCCTAGAATGACAACTCCTTTATTTGCTCATGATTCTGAAATCTGACTTGGGCTCAGCGAGGCATGTCCTCCGCTATTCTTCAGTGGTCATTCTAATGGCTGCATTTATTTGGTGGGTAGGTAGGTTAACCTCACTGGGATATTGAGATGGCTGGGCCTTCTCTCTCTGATATGTCTGGTCTTCATTTTTCATACATGTCCTCTCAGTAGAGTGAAAAGGTGAAGGCATAACTCTCTATCCAGGAAGTCTCTCCAGCAGAATATCTGGGTTTTATATGGTAACTCAGGCCTCCATCAACATAAGAATGAAAGTTGCCTGGCTTTCTTAAAACTGTTTCTGATTTTCAACTGAGCAATATTTCTGTATTTCTATATAAAGTGAGGAGGTTGTCCAGAAAATTAGTGGACCTTCATGTCTACTTTTGATTTATTGGGGAATCTGGGTGAGGTCAGTCCAAGAAGAAATTATGCAAAAAGTTTGCCCTTGGCCTCTCCAGAGTCCACAAGGCTTCAAGTCAGGATTCCCTTGTCTTCAGGCCTTAAGTGGCTCTGATCCTTCCTTTTCAACCAACATAACTCATCTTGCTTCTCAAATTTCTGTTCTGAGGATTAACTTCCTTCTGATCTTAGCTGACTTTCACTTCTTTGGAGAGGCAGTCCTTGACCACCTTTTTAAAATTTTACCTTTTAAAAAATTTTTAATTAATTAATTCTAATTAGGTATATGTGACAGTAGAATGCATTTTGATTCACTGTACACAATTGCAGCACAACTTTTCATTTCTCTGGCTGTTCACAATGTAGCGTCACACCACATGCACAGCCATACATGCACCTAGGGTAATGATGTCCCACATTATCTTAAATACCCCTTATCCTATGCACCCTACTTCCTCATCCAAGTGCTTCTGAAGCCTCTGCTTAAACATTCTGTTGTTGCACAGACCAAAGCGAGTCACATGGCCAAGTCCAGAGTCAATATAGAAAACGTCAGGAAGTATGGTTTATTGAAGGCCATCAGTGTAACCTTTTTTTCTTTTTTTCCCCCAGTGCTGGGGAGATTGAACCCAGGATCTCATGCTAAATATGTCTCTACCACCCAGTTATACTCCCAACCTCCATCAATGCAACTTCTGTCTCACCCCTTACTCCTAATTTTTTTTCCATTAGAGAGTTTATCACCATCTGCATTATTATTTTTGGTTTTTTCTTTTTACAGTACTGTGGATTCAACTCAGTTTCCTGCATGCTAGGCAAGCCCTCTACCACTGAGCAACACCCCCGCCCAGTTTTCTTAGGGGAGGAACCCCTACTTAAGTGGCGAGGGCTTTGCTGTCTGATTCACTCTCAAGAATCTATCAGTGTTTGCATAAAGGCCAAAAATAAATAATTGTTGAGGAAATAACTGAGATTTCTGAGTTTTCTAAACAGTGTTTAGCTCATCTACAAAAGACCCCATGCTAACCAGTGAAGGGATTGAAATACTTTGCTTCCTTTTAAAGCACCATGTACATTTTAACAGTAGTTTTCTGAAAATAATGCTTTAAACTTAATCATGTGGTAAATTCTTACATCCAAATGGAATATAAAATCAGATTTACCTACTTTTGTCAAGACTGGCATTTTTTATCTTCTTAGAAACAGGCAATACTTTATGGCATTTGTTAGCTTATTAATATTAATTCAAATAACCTTTTTTGCAGCTTTACTGAGGTATAATTTGCAAATAAAAATTGTACATGTGCAAGGTATGTCCTGTGATGATTTGATATGTATATATGTTGCATAATGATTACCATAATCAAATCAATCAACATATCCACACATAGTAATCAATAATCTTGACTATCTTTAAAAATGCTTTCATGGTCATTTCTGTAGAGTAATGCAGAAGTGTTAAAAAAAAAGATTTGTGGAGTTCAGCTGGAGTGATGATAACTTTTGGGAAGTTGTTAAACTGTAGATTTTCAAATCAAGGTGAACTCAAGTTTCCCAAAGTGCTCTTTTGCAGGAATTTTTTTTCTTGTACTTTAAGTTTTTAATAATCTGGAAAATGCAGAGAGATTTTAAGCAATATATGTTAGAGGAATTTTGATGGCTTTGCATGTAAGCAGATCAGGAACAGGAAGGAAGGGTTAAAACTTAGAAGACAATATATGATTTCAGGATATTCATATTATTTCAAATTAAAATTTATATACTGTATTACTCCATTTTCTGTTGTTGTAACAAAACACCTGGGTACTTTATAAATAAAAGAGATTTATTTAACTCACAATTTGGGAAACTAAACCTCCAAGAGTGGGTATTCCCATCAGTTTGGTCTCCAGCAAGGGCCTCATGGAATATGTCATGTAGGGAGCTATGGTGAGATGGAAAGCCAGAAACTGGGGAGAGGCCAGTCTTGCTTTTGCAACCTCCTCTCCCAGTAACTAACTGGGGTCCCTAGAGAGCAGATTAGTTCCTTCTGAGGGCAGCAACCCAATGACCTAATCACCTTCCACCCTTAAGTGTTCTACACCTCTCTTATTGCCGCACTGGGGACCAAGTTTCCAGCATGTGAACGTTTGGAGGACACATTGAAACCATAGCATATACATAGCAAGTGTTCTCCATTCTTATACAAATTCATTATTAAAAATCTCTCAGTACATATCCACATGCGAATATAATGAAAAGATGTTACATTTCTTGTGTGTGTTTTCAGTGTACGTCATGTAATCCTCATAGAGCAAATATAAGATATTAGTAGCAATACTGCATTTATTTTAGACATGTTATCAGAAAATCTTAATCCAAAATAAGTTACAGAAACAATTGCATTCTATCTGAGTGACCTCAGACAACTCATTTCCATTCTCAATTGTGAAATGAGAACTGGGGAGGGCTGGGGTTGTGGCTCAATGGTAGAGTGCTCACCTAGCATGCAAGAGGTACTGGGTTGGATCCTCAGCACCACATAAAAATAAAAATAAAAGACATTGAGTCTACCTAAAACTAAAAAATAAATATTAAAAAAATGAGAACTGGGGAGATGCCCTTTCTAATTCTTAGGTCTGAGTTCTGGCAGCAAAGCAATATCACCTAGGTAAAGCTGTCTGTGTAGGCCTTTGAAATAGAAAAAAATACCAAGAGTATGTAACTTAAAAGGATTTTGTATGAATTTTAAAGATGTTGCATGGGAGGTTCCCCCTCCCCCCCTTTTTTTTGAATAAGAAGTCATGTTTTTGAGTGAGAAAGAGAAAAGAGGTTTATTCTAATCAACCTGATAGAATTTAGAGACTTAAAACATAACACATAAATGTTTTTCATTTCTCTGAAAAGGTTGTCAGAGTTTTATCTATATCAGAGTTGCTTACATCATCATTTAACACAAGTGTCCAGAGAGTTCAACAGGAAACAAGCAGCCTTCATAATGAGCTGATGAAGTGTGAGAATAAGGTTGTTTGGATGGAAGGAAATGAAGAAAGAAAAGATGGTCTGTAGATGTGCAGCTGTACCTCAGCAGAGAAAGGTCACACTAACATTTGGTAATGTTATTGCATTGAGCAGATGGGGGGAAAATTCTTCTAAGACTCTTAATTAAAGTGAAGATGGCAAACACCATACCAACTGCTTCCTAGTGAGGCATTAGTCACCTGAGAATCATTTCCACACCCATATACCGGGTGTAATAGGAGCGAGTATGAGCAGAACATGATTTTAAAAATGATCCATTTTGACCCTCATAGAATGAAAGACTGTTTGAAGGAATTAATTTATGACAGCCTGGGGGGAAAGAGAAGAGGGAAGAGTGGGAGAGAGGAGTTTCTCTCTTCAAAGGGATTAGAGCTGGAAAATGCAGAGCAAGTGGAGACACAGGAGGTGCTGAGCCCATAAGTGCATACACTTTTCCATGCCATGGTGTTTGGTTCTCTCCCCTCTCCCAGAGGGCTTGGCCAACTCCTTTTTCATCTTAGCAAAAGAGCAAACACTGTGCTGGGCCCTGAGGATTTAAACATAAATAAGATTCCATTTTGAACCTCTGAATCTTGGGGTATCCAGTCTACCAATTATGGGAGCAGGCAGGATGGGACCCCGAGATAAGACTTGTTAAATAGTCTCAGAGCAGCAGGGTTAGGGTTGTAGACAATGTGTGTACAGAGCCATTGGTGCTGAGGGCAGGCTATGGATGACCCTGGTGTGTCTCACAGAGAGATGACATTTGCTATAGTCTTCAGGAAAAGGGCAAATTTGGTGAAGGTCAGTGGTCACAGGGGTTGTGGGAAGGGGAAGACTGGAATTTTAGAAAGATAGAAGTATCTGTGTGTGTGTGTGTGTGGGGGGGGGGTTGTTCATGAAAGAACAAGGTATGTTTGGAGGGTGGCTGCTGTTTCTCAATATTAGAAAATTCTAGATTCTGTCACTTACTGTATTTATTTTATGTCTTTCACCTATGGCCTGGATCCCAAGGACAGTTAGTCTCCTATCCCCATCTAGAAGTCATTGAATATAAGCTGATTTAAACTCAAAATTAGCCTACTCATGGGGGTCACTAAAGAAGAGATCATCAAAAGCACCAATAGTACAGTTTGATGAGTACTAACCCCATTATAACATGGTCATGTTTAATTCTCATAATATCTCCATGGACTAGATACTATTATTTTTTCCTGTTAAATATCTTTTTAGTTGTAGATGGACACAATACCTTTATTTTATTTGTATGTGGTGTCGGGGATCCAACCCAGTGCCTCACGCATGCTAGGCAAGCGCTCTACCACTAAGCCACAACCCTGGTCTCTTATTTTTCCTTTTAAAAAGTGAGAATATGGAGGCACAGAAAGGCTGGGGATCTTGTCCAAAGTAAGACTAGTTAGCTGTGGAACCTGGTTCTAACCCAGGCAATGTGACTTAACAGTCACCACTCTTAGCCAATGAGCTATCCTCCCTCAAGACGAATGCACAGTCGTGACCAGGAGAAAAATGAATACTTCAAGTATCCCACTCTCCAGAAGCTTTCTCTCACTCAGAGAAAACAGCATAATGGTGAGGATGTCTCATACCAAGTAAGCTTGGGACACAGAAATGTACCACCTAGATCTGCCTGCAAAGAAGAACTGATGCCTCTCTTGGGGTGAGGGACCTCTTCTGTCCAAGGTTAAGCCCCTTCCCAGGATGGACCACATATAGCGACTGATTCGGGGGGGGTATCTAAAGGTCCAGCAATACAGGCCCAATATTCTGATGGGCCATGTGAGCTCCAGAGCCGCCGCTGGGGTTGGGGAGGCGGTTGGGTGCACACTGCAGCTCAACTTCTCCATCTGTCCCATCCTGCTTCCTGCCCCTCCCGCCACAGCTGCTAACCCCATGGGTATTCCTTAATGAACATCCTGCCACTCTGTCTCAAAGCCTGCTTCCCTGGGGACTTAATCTATGACATCAATTCCAGTGAAGAGAAGTCTGTGTCCTCTCTGATTCCTTTGTAACTTCCTTTCACATTGGTTTCCTTTGATTTTTCAACTTCTAGAAAAATATCTAAGAACAAAAGTTGGTAAAATTCTCCAAGGTAGATCATATAGTCACCATCCCCTTTTTGTTAATATACTTTAGTTTTTAGAGTAGTTTTAGATTCCCATGAAAATTGAGCGAAAGTTACAGAGAGTTGTCCTGTAAGCTATTCTAAGACCTGCACTCCCACCCTTGAGCTCATTTTTTTCCAATCTTAGCACCTATCTCCCTTGGTTCGGGCTATTGATATATATTGTAGAAGTAAGACTTCTTTACAATCAAAACTTTTACCAGAATTATTTCTATTATTTTGTAATTTTTATTTTTAACATTTGATTATTTGGTAGACTTGATTTTAATAGGCTCTTGCCTTGTAGCCTGGGCACGATCCTTAAGCTTTCAGAGTCAATATCCCACCTCCAAAATTGAAATAATAACCTTTGGGAGGGTTTAATTACATATCCTAATCCTAACTCAAGGCAAAGTGCCTGTTTTTTTTTTTTTTTTGGAGGGGGGTTGCCAAGGATTGAACTCAGGGGCACTGACCACTGAGCCACATCCCCAGCCCTATTGTTGTATTTTATTTAGAGACAGTGTCTTACTCAATTGCTTAGTGCCTCACTTTTGCTGAGGCTGGCTTTGAACTCATGACCCTCCTGCCTCAGTCTCCTGAGTCTCTGGAATTACAGGCGTGTGCCATTACTCCAGGTTGCTGTTGCTGCTGCTGCTTCTTCTTCTTCCTTTTCTTTCCTCCTCCTCCTGCTGCTGGGGATTGAACCCAGGGCCTCACTGATGCCAGGCAAGTGCTCTCCCACTGAGTTATACCCCACCCACTTTTTGATTTTTACTTTGAGACAGGGTCTTGCTAAGTTGCACAGGCTGGCGTCCTGGTCAGGCTCCTGAGTAGCTGGGATATCAGATATGCACCACAAAGTCTAGTTGCTGGGTACAGTTTCGCCAGGCATGGTGGCCCATGCCTGTAATCCCAGTGGCTCAGGAGGCTGAGGAAGGAGGATCATGAATTCAGTCAGCCTCGGCACCTCAGCCAGGCCCTAAGCAATTCAGTGAGACCCTGTCTCTAAATAAAACATAAAAATGGGCTGGGGCTGTGGGGCAGTTTTGTATTAAGCTGGCACAGTAAAGGATTCAGTGAATGTAAATTTCTTATGGCTTCAGTATCCCAATGCCAAAACTGGGTTGATCAAAAACCATAGAAATTTATTTTCACATTATTTGGCCAGACAACTAAACACAGTTGCTGCACATGTTTAAAGTCAAGGCTCTAGAGGGGACCCCTGTCTTGACTGTTCCAGCTTCTGGTGGCTGCTTGCTTTCTTGCCTGGTGGCCACAGCATTACAATCTCTGCTTCCATAGTCACATTACTTTCTCTTCGTCTCTGTGTTATATTTCCAGCTTTCCCCTTGTAAGAGTTTCTGTGGTTGCAGTTAGAGCCCACCCTGATAACCCAGAATAATTTCCCTAACTCAAGACCCTTAATTCAATCACATGGGCCTAGACCCTATTTTTATTACCAGGTTAACATTTATAGGTTCCAGAGATTGGAATCTGGTATCTTGGGGGAGGGAGCATTTTTCAGACAACTACATAAGGTAGTTGACAGTTTCTGCCCATTTTGTGTGTGTGTGTGTGTGGTGGGGTGCTGGGGATTAAACCCAGGGCCTTGTTACATCCTCAGCATCTGTACTATCTTTTAAAGGCATTGTTCTAAGCAGTTCACTTTGGGATCAGTAAAGTAGTCCTTTGCCCCTTCCGGCTTGTCATTAAAAGCCATCTGCCCTATTTTAAGGATTTTTCTTTACTCTCTCTCCCTGAAGGGATAGTGGTTCCAAAGGGAGTCGGGTGCCTGTTCTATAAAGTCCCAGCAGTAGATGGAGTCCTGTTTGGAGCATCTTTCCAAGGTTTTAATTGTGGACACATTTTAGCACAGTTCCCCCAATTTACATTTTCCTGATTCAGTAGATTGGGCGATGTCTAGGAATACATTTTTTCCCCCAAAGTGTCTCAGGATTCTTTTCATCAGCCAAGATTTGGAAATACTGATTCCTTCTACAAATCTCTGAACTGAAACCCTCGAAATAGGGTATTCCCCTTCCTGCTTGCTGGGTGTGTCACGGTTACATGACTGAATTTTTATTGGAAGGGTGGGGTAAACAAACAAAGAAGAGCATCCCTGAAAAGTGAACAATCCTCTCTGTACAGTATTCACTGAAAGTGTTCCCTAGAGGGAAGATTTACAATCCTAATGAAATCGAAAATGAAGACGGCCGGGATTTGGCAGTTCTGTAGCTGTCATTAGCTCGGGATCTCTGGCGGATGACGGATCTAGCCCGGCCGCACCCTCGGCTTCAGCCAACGCTTTCCAGAGTGAAAGCAGCTTCCGCGAGGGGGGCGAGGTCCCTCCAGACCTAGTGCGGGTGTCCAGAGAGAAGTACTTTCCCAGTGGGATGGGCTGGGAGTGGCTTTCAGCGTCCCCGCCCCGCCCCCTGTAAGAGGCAGCTACTGCAGAGTGGCGCGGGCAGGGGGCGTGGGGAGATGTAGGTATATTTATTCTGGCCTGAGAGCTGGACGTTGGGAGTGCTACAAGCTACCAGAGGAACTATCATTGTCCCAGCAATCTGATTCTTCAGAGAGGACTAAGAACCTCGCACCCCTGGTTGGCCAGGTGGGGGCAGCCGTGTTACGGTGACTTTATGCACAGAAAATTTTGTGGGAGTTTGAAAGTTCCTTTGGGAATGCTGGGACGCTGAGTAAGTCTCAGCAGGGATCGCTGAAAAAGTGGTGTCCAGCTCAGCCATAGGGTATAAGGGTCATGTTCGACCACGGCGTATGGGGGCGCAGCGTCTTCAGATTCAGCCGGAGGTGATTGGGGGCTCAGTTGGGCGTGATGGGAGACACAGGTACAGGTTCCGCCGGAGGCGACAGCGGAGCAGTACGAAGCTCAGCTGGGGTGAAGTGGGGAGTCGGTTCAGGTTTGACCAGGCCAGGTGCGCGCTACCAGCACAGGTAGGAGCCTGAAAGGCACAGCACGGGACGCTGTAGGGGGCTCTGGTCCGGTCCGCGGCGCGCCAGGGCGTTGTTCCGGCTCGCGGCAGCGAGTGGCGCTGAGCCGGGAGAGTCTACAGCTCCCGGCCCTCGGTGGCGGCGGGAGGAGTTCTGCGAGGCTACCGCCCCCTCCCGCCCAGGCTCCTCCTCTCTCTCCGCCTCTCTCGTTCTGGCTCTCCAGTCCGCCCGCCCGCCCAATCCGCAGCCCTCCACCCACCAGAGCCGGGCCGCTTGTCTGGCCGGCGGAGGCTGAGCGCGACCGTAGTGAGCCGTGGCGCCCGCCGACCAGGGACAAGCGCGACTCCTGGGACGCGCTCTGCTTCGCGCCACCGTCTCTTCCCCTATTGTTTCGGGGACACTCGGGCCGGCGCCGTCCGGGTCGCGATTCTCCTCCTCTTCCTCCCGGAGGGGAGGGAAAGGAGAGAGCCGAGCGTTTGCTCCGGGAGAGCGCAAGCCGAGGCCCCTGCCGCCGGGGCTCGGGGCTGGAGGAGGTGGAGGCGGAGGCCGAGGCAGAGGGAAGTGCGCGTCACTCCCGGGAGGAGAGTGTTTCACCTTCAAGCGGAGGCTGTGGTTACAGTTGCGTAAAAGCAGCAGCACAGCGGCGGGCACTGGGGCTGGAGGGGCTCCTTGGCCATGGAGAGGAGATCCGGACCGGGCGACGCCAGGAGCTCCACTCAGTCTCTGTGGATCATTGCGTAGGCACCTGAGTTAACCGACGCTAGGCGGGGGAGGGGAAGGTAAGGAGCGTTGGTTTCGCCGGCCCCCTGCCCCGCCTCCTTTGCTGTCCTAGGAGTCCATTGCGAGGGCGCAGACCCGGGTCTTGCGCACCTTCCCGGTCCCTGGAGGCCTGGCCCGCTTTAGCGTTGGGCATTTCTGCCGAAATGAAAAATATTCTCCTGCTCCCCGCAGCACCCTCCTTCCCTCTCCCGCGCTCCTCCTTTCCCCAGTCTCTTTGGATTAGAAGTAACCAGACTCCTCTAGAGTCAGTTCTTTCAGTAAGAAAGGGTCCTTGGGAACCGTGTCTTGATTTCTTTCTTTCCCTGTATTTTCTCATTACGTTTACGGGGACCGGAACAATGGATCTTTGAAAGTCTGTGTGAACAGCCTTAAACTTTCTGTAGAGGGCTGGGATTAAACCCCACAGGAAGCCGACTACAGTGAAAGGTTGATGGAATGTGCATTGTAGAGTTTTAGCTTCGGTGCGCGCGCGCTTGTGTTTGCGGGGGCGGGGGGGGGATCTTTGTCTCCTTACTGTACCCCTGGGTTGGTGGGTCCTCCATCCCCCACTTCACTTTGTGTTACTTAGGGTAAGATGAGGCTTTTAAATAGCATGAAACTTTAAAGCTGGGGAATAGTTTTAGTACTGGACTCCACTCTGAGCTTTTCTCTGCAGAGTTGGGAGATCCTGGCAAAGGAGGAACTCTCTCCTTGAGGACCCGAGGTGCTGCAGTCACTGCACTTTTCAGCAATAAATCCAAGGTCCTGACTTCCCTGGATGCTGTCTGCTGAGGGTTGATGTGTGTCACCAGACCTCTCCCTGGAGCGGAAACAACTCACTTAAATTCTCCACATAAGGTTAGGAAAACAGACTTTGATATATGTCTCCTTTCATCAGCAGTTGAGGATAAAGACAGAGTGCCCAATAATTTAAGAACTTTAATTCTGCTCATGAGCCTCTCACTACCTTAACTTCATTCCCTTTGTGCCAGTGTTACAACAAAATGCCATCCTGTCCATTTGCATGTGTTGAGGGTATGCAGATGTGAGCTCCTTCCAGGGAAAAGTGAGAAAAATTGATAAAAAGGGGGAGAGGCTTCTTCTGAGCTGAGGGAAGCCTGAATTCCCAGGAAATGACTGCTAAAATAAAATACATATAAAATAGCTTTTTAGTTCCTTGGTTGGGTAGAACAGAGTTCTTGGTTTGACAGTTGAAGAAAGCTTGCTCTTTTTGTAGTTGGGCATCATGCTCTGGTTGGATGCCCCATTGCCTATTCAAAGGGTTCTTCTGAGTTTGTGTTTATGATCAAAGCAGAAGAAGGTGCATAAGTATGTCCTCTACTTCGTAAACATTGGGTGGCACTTTTTGGTGCTTTATCCTATTGCTGAAATGACTCCCCTCAGCTTTCTGTGTGTCTGCACTAGAGGACAGTTTGGAACTTGGAATCTGTTTTCTGGCTTTCCGTTCAGTCTACCTTGTGCTGTATTTTTCTGATCTATGTGTACTTACATGATCAGAAAACTAAGATTAGGATTGAACCCTGAGTCTTCCGATGTTCGATTTTATTAGCCTGTGGATAAGAGAGTAAGGTGAGGACTGGGTGTGTGTATGTATGTCTGTGCATGCATGTCTGTGCATGCACATGCGCATGTGTATATACAGGAAGTAGCATCTTTAAATTCTTACATGTTGCTTGTGTAAAGTTTCTGTGTTGTGGTTAATTGAGTAAAGTCTCCTTTCTTGATCTAACTTAACTGGTGAATTTCAGAAGTGTCAAAGTCACAGTCACAACAGGAAACCTGACCAGTGCAACCATTTACTAGTCACATTCTGGTAGAATAATCAAGTCTGCCCTCAAACAGCTACCTAGAAAATGAGAAGACAAGTGGGGGTAAAATAATCTTGTGGGCCATTTTTGAAGTTGAAAGGGTACTCCTTTCTAGCTGTGTGCCTCTGTGTAAGTTTTTGAAATTTAGAAAGATGAATCATGTGTCAGAATGAGAAAACTTTATCATTGCTTTCAAATTTACAGCTTGAGACTCATATTTGAAATGCTGCATGTAAATATCTCCATTATAAAGTGTTCTAAAACATTTGGGTCTCACATCCTCTATCTACCCAGCCACTGTCCATTCATTTAACTAACAATTATTAATTACCTATTGTAATTAGGCCATGAATTACAATAGACTTCTCTGGAAGGAGTCTCAGCACCTGCTTCTTGGAGCAAAGTGGAGCAACAGAGGGACACCGGTGGAGTGGCAGCTGTTGTGGAGACCACATGGTACCAAGTTACCCCATGTGGTGGTCTCCAGCTACCAAGATGAATAAGACATAGCCTCCTGAGTTGCTGGGATTACAGGCGGGCACCACCACACCCAGTTCATTATGCACATTTTTTAAGAAGCCAGAGAAGGAACTGATTGGGAAAGGGGTTGTGTTGCAGTTTTTTGAAAAATAAAATTTATTAAATCAGAAAAAAATAAATGGGACTGAAAACTGGTATCAGGGTGCCATTTTAGGCACCTTGAAAGGGTTATACAGTTGCTAACCAACTATCTGCTACTGGGAAAATCCTCTGATTTTCTTCATCTGTAAAGTGAGTTTTCAAATGCTTTATGGAATGTTCTGAGGATTAAATTGGATTAAGTTTGCTATGTATATGATAAAATACTACATAAGCTAGTGCTATGTGTTATCCAAAGGGACTTTAAATATGTGTGTGTTTTAAAAGCTATCATTAGTTATAAAGCATATCTTGAATTTGTATTAATCAGAGATTTCTGATTTATTGGCTTCTTCCAGACACTTTTGAACCCCCTCTGGGGAGCAAGTCTTTGTTTTAGGTTCTAGCTATTGTTAAATGGTATTCCTCACCTAGACAGGCTTCTTCTCATCCCAGACACAGGAAATTCTCTGGCTTCATTTGGGTTGTGAGCATTAATTAGAAGGATGAGCTTTCTGGTACAGTGCAACCGTGGAGAAAGGTTTGTCCTGTAACATACACATATCACCCTGCCTCCCAAGCTAAGCTGGCCTTTACTTCCCTCTATCCTACAAGATGAATATGGGAAAGAAAAGAGGAAAAGAAAAGAAAGCAAGAAAAGCTCTGTATTTTTGAGACCATGAAAATCACCTGACTAGTTTTGTCCATTTGAAAAGAGTTATAATTTCCAACTAGACTGTTAGAGGCTCTTCTCTCAATAGCAGCAGCTGCTGTCTAGGTGAAATTTGAATCTGTAAGCAATACTTGCTTTAGTTCTCTACTTGAAATAGAATTAAGCTCATCTGACATTTTAATAAATTGCCTTTGATAGAAATCCAAACTCAGATATTTAAAGCTATTGAATTAAATGTGACTTTTTTGAAGAAAGGAGATGATATGAATGTAAATTGGTTTTTTGGACAGTGCTACATATGCTGAATCCTAGTATAGAGTTCCGGGGGATCTTAAAAATAATATTAAAACAAGGAAGTTGAGACCCAGAGAGGCTTACTAATTAGGTAAGGTCATATAGTAATTTAATGACTAAGCAGGGACAAGACCTCCTTTGTCTCTTATTTCCAGACAACACCCCCTCAAACACCATATATTCTCATTTATTCCAGTTTGGCTTTGCTTAACAATATAGTTATTTGAATGTTTTTATGGTCAAATAGTATGCATTTGAGCATAGAAAACCATTGCATCCAAGTTAAAGACAGACCCTGTATCTTTTCATTTCGTAGTTCTTACACATAATATGGTGATCATTGTGGGGTGATGTTACTTGTAATAAATTTCTGTCAAATAAGGAACAAAGTGTAAGAATAATGTTAGCTTTACTTGCATTTTCTAAAAACAGGACCAAGTTTAAAATATTGTAGAAGTGAACATTTTTTTCAAAGCAGCAAGTTCCTGGAAACATTATTCAGATTTGTGTTGTGAATCACAGGATAAAAGCATACTAGGAATAGTTTGTATGTTCTTTTGTTTTTCCTTTATTTGCTTTGGGAAACCTTTAATGTTGGTTGTTAGAAACTACATTCAGCAAATATTTTGTTGTATTTCTAAAATGTGCAAGGTCCTGCTGCTTTCTGTGAGCAAAACAAAGATAAATGAGACATGGGGTCTTTATTAAAATACCTCTTTAAAAAGTGAAGCCGACTTGGAAGCTGTAATTATTATCTCCTAACAAATGAATCTGGTGATCCGTGAAGCAAAACTGTTTTGAAATTGTTGTCATTAGACTAAAGTTATAAGCAGAGTTGTAGCAAGGCACATATTTTCATTATAGCATGAAGAGTGGTACATCTTTTACATTTATTGTATCAGGGATTCATTTTAGTTTGGACAGTAAGTAAAAGTTTGGCAGTATTTGATGAATTTTATATAATGAAAAATTTGCTGAAGAGAGATTGTGGCATTTTTAGCTTCAATGTATTAATGTGCGCACATACACACTCACACTCTCTTACAGCTTTAATGCTGCATAGAAGGTCCCTGAGGACATTGTTGGTTGAAGAGTTATAATCCACATTGAGTCACTCAGAAGAAAGAATTGTCCTCATTGATTGTGAGTTTGATGTAAGTATCGTAGAACATACAAACATCCACCACAAACTAGATGTCTTCATCGGGTCTGTTACCAAGTCTCTCTTAAGAGTGAAACTTACTGATTTGAAGATATTCCCCAACTTACTGTCTTGCCCGTTGGAGGAGGCAAACCTTCTGTTGCCATAATGGCCTGAGCTAATGGTGACTCATTTTCCTGAAAATGAATGGTTTCACACACAATGAAATTGGAAAATTAATTGTTAACATCTTAGTCATTGGCAAGTTTAATTTAGCACAAGGAAAAATGTCAAGAGTTCTGTTTTGGAAGGAATGAGAAAAATGAGTTATTTTTTTTTAAAGATTGTAACAGAACAAAACAAAACAAACCCATATAACATTGTTTTTTTGACACCATTAGTGCCACCACTATAAAATGAACTTTATATTAGAATTTAAAAAATTATACCTCATGAATGAAAAAAGTGTGACTTTAATTGCTCAGTATGTACATACTGGTAGCCATTTCCGAATCAGCGGACCACATGTAGCTTAAAAAGCCGAATGAGGGATGAATAGCCTTTCAGTACAGTTCATGACATCTTTTGATTCCTGACAATGCTCTGCTCTCCCAAGGCCTACCCTGACTTGGACACTGTTTGTACTTACTGCATGGGAACTGCTCCCAGGATAGGATCAGATAGTGGATAACTTCCCAGCTGTTTGGTTACCATGTGGTCTTAGCTTGACTTTAACCTTCTTGCTCCTGTTTGTGCTGGTAACAATAGCCTGCCCAGCTTCCAGGTATCCCTATTTAGGTACACAAAGGCCAACCATCACTATAGTGCTGGGCAGTTGCTTGTTCATGGAGGTCCTGACTTTTGACTCTGGCATCCTTGAGTCTTGTAGAGCAGAAGGCAACTGTTGAGAAGAGGTCATGTGATCCATTTATTTGGCCTAAGATTCACATGCCCTCAGAAGACGTAGAGATTGGGTTTATATTTTGGCTTGGAACTTGCTTTCCAAAGAATAGGAAAGACTTCTTGGGTCTGTTGCTTCCCCTGCCCTATTGGTGTGTTGGACAATGTATTGTTATTTTTGTGGCAGTTTAGTGATAGATTTTAGTGAATACTTACAAAGTAAAGAAGTTATCAGTAATGATCTGATGGTACACTTTGGCGTTAGTACATTTGCCAGGGCTTTTAGGAAATTTAAACTTTCTTCCATTCACAGACATTTAAGAAACTGAGGTGATCACCTCTTCAGACCCACCAGACCAGTTTCTTTGTCCCAGTGTGACCTGGAATTTCTCCTTCACTGATATTGTCTCCCCACCTCCTCTTAGCACTAAGCTTGGAGCTCTTTGATTGGAGGGTTCATGTATATATATTTTTTCACCACTGTGTCTACATTTTTTTTAGCAGAGTCCTCAAGAGATTCTCAAAACTAAACTTGTACCTGGTTTGAAAAGGTTTTGCTCCCAGTGGCTAAAATTGTATTAAAAATAGGTTATGTACTACAGTTAAAAGAAACGGTACACTTGAGTCCTGGTCTTGCCATTAACCAAAATGTTGCTTTTTCTTCTAGCCCTGGATCATTTCACTTTGGACAGCTGATTATTCATCTAGCCTCTTTTTGGTTTGAAAGGCATGTCAAAACATACTCATTGTGTATTTCCTATTGTCATTGCATTTCAGTGTCTGTATATCACTAGATCATGAACTTTTGGTGTGCCTATACTTGTTTATGTAGCACATCTCGGCTTTATCTTTCCCCCCACTCTCCAGCATTCTACCAACATAACTTTCCTGGCTCTTTCTTCTTGAGAAGTAGTTGAAAGCGTTGTCCCTGGCATTCTGTAGAGAATGCAGCCCACAGGCGGCTCTGGCCTTTGCTGTAACCTTAATTAAATCAGCCTCCCTCAAGTCAGGCTTCAGCTTTGGCTTGTTCTTTTGAAGGTCAGCTGCAAGGCTGACACACGCCTGCACCACCATTGTGTGCCTCTGCCCAGCCATCCATCACTGTCTGCAGGTTGGAAGCCTCTCTTGGGTCTTACCAGCGGCTGGGAAGGAGGGCGTGGAGGATGGTCTAAGGAGCATGGGGGAGGAGGGGAGGACCCAGGAGAGCAGCTTTTCAGTAGAAAGAATTCAGGAGGGAAAGGAATCTGATGAATAATAATAGGAAAAAAGAAACGGATGAACAGAGAAGGACTGATAGGTAAAATGACCCACTCCCTCTGTGTCTAATTTTCCAGAACATCTTCCAGGAGTTTATCTTTTAGTTGTGTAGAAAGACAAAATTACAGCAAATTTAGTTATGGATTTGCTGGGCTTTCATTGAAAATTCAAGAAATGAGGCAGCTCCATGCAACAAAACAGGAGAACTCCTAACCGGGCAGAGGCAGAACAGTGGATTTTATAAGGTGGGAAAAAGGAAACAGCACTAGAAAAAAGCTGATTGGTTAACATCAGATTATTGCAAGTTCCTTTTTTTTTTTTTTTGTATAAGAGTTAAAGCAGAAGGGACTTCTGTATTCTACTGATTGGAGTAAATTGGAATCTCCTGTTTTTAGGGAAAAATTGGTTTGTTTGGGATCTTAAATGAAATTCCACAGATTTCTGAATGAAAGCGGACTTCATTTTTTTCAACAATCTCTTGCACGTATCTGTATGTATGGACTTAGCATTTATGCTGAATTCCTTACAGGGGTTGTTTTAGAAAAAGTATTTTATTCTGTATGCTCTGGAAATAGAATAGGCAATGCATAATATTCTTCTGCATTGTATAAAAAGACCCTCTCAAAAAACTCTTTGTTTATAGAAAATCTGTATTATACATTAAGTTCATGATCTTCATGAGAAAATTGGTCACACTTAAATATTTATTTGAAAAATTAACAAATTAATGGACCTAAAAAGTCAACTTTGCTAAGATTATTTCTTGTCTCCTTCCTCCCTTCCTCCCTCCCTTCCTTCCTGGGGATTGAACCCAGGGCCTCACACCTGCTAGGTAAGTACTCTACCACAGAGTTATATCCCCAGCCCTTTTTTAAAGAAATTTTAGATTTTGAGACAAGATCTCATTAACTTGCCCATGCTGGCCTCTAACTCATGATCCTCCTGCCTTGGCCTCTGTCACAAGCATTTATTATGGACTCAGTCTGAGGCACAGTTAGATTTAATCAAACCTATTTTATCGATGCTAATCACACTTCAGACACACATCCTAATCCTAAATCCTAACAGTCTACACCCAAGGGTCCCAGATGCTTACACTCATGTGACCTGTCTTAAGTCCCGGCTGCTGGAACTTGATCTGGGGTGGAGGAGTCTGGTGCAGGGAGGACAACAGCAATGGAGGCCTTGGTCTCTCTGTCCTGGGTCCTGTTAGTCCTATCACCCCTCAGAAGTCTGGGTTCTTAAGTTCATTTTAAAATTCATTTGCTTGCAGCTGATAACTGGGTGAGGTCTGGGTGTATGCCCCAGGTGTAGACTGTTATTACTAACTTAAGTCAAGGTTCTGCAGTTTATCTAAGTTTTGCAGTTTACATTATATAATGGCACATTGCTTATAGTCTTTTATCCAACATACACACTAATTAATATAATCAACAGTCAATAATCCTATAATACTTCTAGTACTAATATCAGCTTCCCACACATCGCCTGCTTATTTCTATTGAACAGTTCTATATGACTAAGATAATGAACTTGTTGTATCAACACACATGATCTAAATCTAAAACAAAACTAAATGAAATACCTCTTCCACCAAAAAACAAAACAAAACGAAACAAAAAACTGAAAATCACCTCATCATTGTGCCTTTTTAAAAAAAAGTTGTAAGTTGGGAATATAGAATTATTCATTAAAAGTTCAAGGCTATTAGGAACTCCTTGAAGATTTTATTGGGTCAGATGTACTAATAGTAAAATCCATGATTTGTTTTCATGATAATTCATGCATATCTTGTTTCTGACATGTTTTATTTTTTGGGCATACCAGTCAGTATGTTGTAAAGATCTTTATGAAAGATAGAATTTTTTGGCCCCCAATTTTTTTTTTTTTTTTTGGTGGCGGGTACTAGGGATTGAACTCAGGGGCACTCGACCACTGAACCACATTCCCAGCCCTCTTTTGTATTTTATTTAGAGGCAGGGTCTCTCTGAGCTGCTTTGTGCCTTGCTTTTGCTGAGGCTGGCTTTGAACTTGGGATCCTCCTGTCTCAGCCTCCCCAGCCACTGGGATTACAGGCACATGCCACTGGGCCTACTTCTTTGATTTGCTATATTGAAACTGTAGAAAAGCTAAGATACTGGAAGTTGTGGAATTAACCCATGGATTGAATACTGTTTTAAAATCATGTCCTTGATTTAAAAAAAAAAAAAAGAAGAAGAAGAAGAAGAATAAATTAGATCAGCCTAGCTTCTTGTCTGTTCTTTCATGGCTGAACTTCCCATTAAAAATAAATTCTCATAAACTGAGTGTGGTAATCCCACTCTGTAATCCCAGTGACTCTGGAGGCTGAGGCAGGAGGATCACAAGTTCTGGCATCCTCAACATTTACTGAGACCCTCTCTCAAAGTGAAAAATAAAAAAGGACTGGGGATATAGTTCAGTGGTAAAGCACTCCTGGGTTCAATCTCCAGTACCCTACCTGCACCCCAAGAAAAGTTCTCATAGAAAGTGTAGGTGGGATTAAAAGAAATTTAAATAAGTCAAAATAATTGGATTTTTATTAGGTGCTCAATATGGGACCAGTCTGCGTGTCTTGACACTGTCTGTGGGACCCCTCTGCATTGGGCTAGAGGAGTTGATGGTTTGGGGGACTGACGATATGGCCTGTGGGCAGGTGTCCTGAGCTATTCCAGTAAGTGATAATCACAGGGGAGTGAATTTGTTTTGCCTATTGTTATCTCAGCCATAGAAAGACCATTAGGAGCTAGCCCTTCTAAAGAACTCTTACTAGTTCTGAATTACTGCTGCAGTCTCCGTAGAACACAGCTTTTCTTGGCTGTCAGCATAACAATATAAAGTGGCTGGAATGTTTTCCTTTTTCCTATGTGCCTGTTGCATTTCATAGTGTATGGTTAAACCATTGAAAAAATTATAAAAGGCTAAACTTGTCCAGCTAGTTTACCACTCTTTATCTTTAGCATTCCTGTCAGCAGTTGTTAATTATAGTTTTTAGTCACCAATTAGATTTCATATTGGCCATTGACTTTTTTGCTTTAAGTAATGTTCTTAATTTCTTCTACATCAGAGACACTCGTAAAGATTAGTTAAATTTCTCAGGGCCTCAAGAATGTTGAAGAAGGATTAAATGGAAAGTTTTAGTATCAGTCTCTGTGTATGTGTGTGTGTGTGTGTGTGAGAGAGAGAGAGAGAGAGAGAGAGAGGGAGGGAGGGAGGAAGGGAGGTGGTGGGGGAGAGAGCAGAACAGAGGAATCTTGTAGTTTAACAGATTGTTTGGGAGTATACTTACACAAAATCAAACATGTCTGAATGGGGGTACATTTTGTTTTTATTTTTTTTCAACCATCTGTCTGTTTTCTCCCAAATATGAATAAACACACACACACACACACACACACACACACACACCCTAGTACTTATGCTGAATTCCTTTGCAGGAATTTGTGATCTGAGTTCAACAACCACTTACTGAGTACCTCCTATGCATAATGTCCTATGTGTATACCAAGACAAGAAAGACCTCATCCTGGTCTCAAGAGGCGAACTGTCTACTGCAGGAGATGGGCAGGTATACAAATGGAACCTAAGGCCAAAAGCAAGGCGATCCTCTTAGAGTTTTAAGCACAATACACAGAAGTGTGGACATAGGGAATGTTGAGGCCTTGTGAAAGAGACGGTGCAGAATTGAAAACTTTGAACGAGAGTATCTCAAGATTTTTTTTTTTCCTTCAAAATCATGCCCTTTTCCCAGTTTTTTTTTTTTTAAAACAATCTTTAATGTTACTGAAATTTACAATAGTTTGCATTCTGTGAGTACTTAGTGTAATTTATTGTAAATAAATTAATTGGATGCTTTTACCAACTGTATATGTCCTTCCTACCTCAAGCTGTTATTTGAGGTAAGGCATCCTTTCTCCAAGAAAAGAGTTTTATTTAAAATAATAGTGAGTTTTTAAGGTATCTTTTTGGGGGCAGCTGAGAATTAAGACAAAAGTACCAGATACTTCTTTGAATGTTTTTTCCTAACTTATATGTGTATATCTTTTTAGTCTGTGGTGTTCTCAACGTCTTAGTAATTTCTTTAATTAACTACTTTACATATTTGCCTTAAATTTTTATTTTTGTGGTGTTGGGGATGGAATTCAGGGCCTTGCTAACACAAAGCAGGTGCTCTGTTATTGAGCTATAGCTTGCTCCATCCTGCCTATGCAAATGCTTAAGTGCCTGTTAATTTGTTTGATGTATAACAAACCTTTTGAGCTACCACTTTTTGTTTTCCAGTAAATAAATACTCACAAAATAATTATTTCAAGGGACATCTAAATGCCCGAAAATTATGCTTTTAAAAACTGGGGAATACATTTCCATTTCAATATGAATAATTTGGGTTATGGCCCATTTTGGATTATCTGTCTTACTTTAGGGGCATCACAGTTGTAATACCCCTAAGTGCATTGTAAAATATGCTAGACCCCTTCTACATAGATTGTGCTTTCCACGACAAGTACAACCCTTTAAAAAGCAGCATATAATGCAAGACAGACACACCATATTAAAGTGAAATTGGTCGGTGTAAAATTGATATGGTGCATAATGTTTGCATTAAAGCCTTGAAAGCTAGAGGATATTCTTCATTGTCTTTCCCCTGGTAGTTCCCTCCTTTGTTTTCAGGATGCCAAATTCAAATGTTACAAGTAGTGTTAACAACTTTTGGATGAGGTAGCCATTGGAGGTAGCCGGGAACCTACATCATTTTAATGGTATTTCCTTGGCTAGTTTTATTCTGCTCTCCACAAGTGATTCAGAATCGAATATAGGAATTATATTTCTTGAGAATACTATAAAGCTTTTGTATGTCCCCCATAGTTTTCACCACAATCCTCTGACAGCAGGGACTCCCAGTTGCTTACTTAATGAGTGAAATGCCATTTTTTTCCCCATGAACAATTTAGATCTGAAACTAGCAGAGGTCTTTCACCTCCTTGGTTAGATTTATTCCTAGATGTTTTGTTGTTGAGGCTATTGCGAATGGTATTGTTTTTTCTGATTTCTTTATTAGCAGACTCCTTGGTATACAAGAGACGGAGACATATTGAATTTTGTATGCTGATTTTAACCTACTACTTTGCCAAATTTGTTTATTAGCTCTAGCAGTCTTTTAGTGGCATTTTTTTTTTAATCTTCTAGGTACAGGGTCATATCATCTGCAAACTGATAATTTGATTTTTTTTCCTTTCTTATTTTTATCCCCTTTCCCTCCTTCTCTTGCTTAATTGCTCTGGATAGAATTTAAAATAATTGATCATAATACTGTGTCCCAGTAAATCCATATATGTAGAATAAAATTTTAAAGTATTTACATCTTACATTGAGGGGAGATATCTGCTTAAAAAATGATTTTTTTTTTGCTTTTATTCTAAGATACAATTGTCAACAATATGTTAATTTCTAGGAAATGAATACTTGTACATTTACATATTTTTCAGTAAAATAGAGCCAATGGACTTAGAATAAATATCTATTTATCATCTGTCCCCATTTAGCTTGTGGTAGTCATGATTTGAATTTTCATCCTAGGTTGCCATTTTGTGACCTTGAAGACACAAATTATTCTCAGTGGACCAGTGACTCCATTGAGTGCCTCACTGCCTTTTTTTTGGGTATATCTGGTGACATATTATCTCACACAAAAGGGCCCTCCAGCCTGTTAAGTAGTAACAACCTTTCTCACCCCCAAACAATGAGGTATCAGATGATTGCAGCCTGAGAAACAAAGGATTCCCACTCCTTTTCAGAGAGGATTAGGGTCCTAATTCCCTCCCCTCCTGATGAGACTGGCACTCAGGAATATCTAGTTTAGTCTTTGCTTTGTTAATAGAGGATCATAAAGAGGCTCTTTGTTATGCTCCTCCTTTTCTTCCAGCAGGATGTATCCATTATTTTGGTTTGTTGCCTGGTACTTGCAGCAGTTTCTTCAAATAGCACCTCAAATGGTGGTGTTTTTTCTTTTGTCGGAAAGCATAAGCTTTATCTAAATAATTACTTTGTTCACAAATCAAACCCCACAAAACTAGTGTTTTCCACAAATGCACTGACTCTAGAACATTCTTTGCCTCATGTAAAATCAGCATCGATTGTGGATTAGATTTCCTTTCTTTCCCTATTAATTTTCAGGTCTTTTGCGTCCTGGGAATGCTTATTTGTGGCTTCTCTAATGATTGTTTTGTGTTTCACAGGGTTTGTGGATGCTTTAGAGCATTTGGGAGGCACCCTTATTACTAGAATCTTGTTCATTGTTTGGCAGAAGATGAGGGGATTAATTGTAAGGGTATTGAATGAAGTCAGGTGATGCTTAGATGCTCTAGTTAAGGAAGGGGCATAGTGGGAGAGGAAGAACATCAGGTTTCTGAAGCCTTTGAGCACACCTTATTTATCCAGTCATTGCAACAAAACAGTATATGGTTTAACTAGTTCTTCTGCCCTCCCTCCCTCCATCTCTCCATCCTTCCCTTCCTCCCTCCCTCTCCCTCCTCCTCCTCCTCTCCTCTCCTCTCTCTCCNGTGGTGTTTTTTCTTTTGTCGGAAAGCATAAGCTTTATCTAAATAATTACTTTGTTCACAAATCAAACCCCACAAAACTAGTGTTTTCCACAAATGCACTGACTCTAGAACATTCTTTGCCTCATGTAAAATCAGCATCGATTGTGGATTAGATTTCCTTTCTTTTACAGATTAACAGAGTTTCATTCCAGACCTGAAAGTGATCACTGTAAACATAAGAAAATAAAAAAGGATTTCCATTTGTGTGTGTGTGTGTGTGTGTGTGAGAGAGAGAGAGAGAGAGAGAGAGAGAGAGAGAGCTTTTCCTAGATAAAAAACAACTGTGTACTATAGTCTAGTGAAGTTCTACATGAAAAATTCCTGACAAGATTAATATGCCCTTCCACGCCCAGCAAGGTTCTTATCACATTCTTGGAAAAATGCATTCTTTAAAGTTATTTCCTCTCAACTGTTTGGAAAGATCAGTGTGTAACTTTAGAGCCTTAACTTCAGAGTCAGAGTACCTGGGTCTAAGTCTTGATTGTCTGCACTAGTTGTGTGATGTTTGGGAAAGCTTATTAACCTTTCTGGGTCTCCATTTTTTCTCATGGGCAAAATGGGAATAATGGTACCTACTTGTAGATTTGTTGTATGCAGTCTGTTATTAGTGAGTTAATAACACATAAGGTGTTTAGAACAGCGTTTGGCAGGAAGTACATGTTAGCTGTTGTTGTTGTTTTTTTTTTTTAATCACCTGAACCATAATATTTGAATGTCTGCTTTTTTAAGAAAAGAAATGCAGAATTTAAAGAGATAAGATAGACTTCAGGCTTTTCCACCCAATGATTCAGAGTCTGTAGTGAAGTGAGAACACAGGTAGAAATACTTAAATTGCTTAACCCAAAGATAGTGGGAAAATTCAACACCCAAACATGAACACCTATCTGTTGGAACTTTCAAGGGCCACCCGTGGTGCTCATAGGATTTTTGAGTTTAAAGAATTTCAGTTTAAAGAACTTAGCATAATAATACTCCAAGTGTGACCAGCTGCTTCAGTGTTACTAAGGTTCATTAAAAGATAGATAGATAGATAGATAGATAAATAAATAAATAAATAAATAAATAAATAAATAAATGTAAAATCATTTGGACCATAAGCACAGGGGCAGAGAGCCCAGGAATCTACATTTTTAACAAGCTTCCCTGGTGGTTCTTAGGCATGATGAAAATTGAGAACAGCTGGTGAGAGCAGTTGGCTCTAGAGGCTTGCTAGATTCACTTGGGGAACATTTAAAAGATTCAGATGCTCAGATCCTGGCTTAGCCATCCTGATTTAATTGTTTTGGGGGTGTGGCCTCGGTATTAGCATTAGGAGGTTATTATAATGGGCAGCTGGAGTAGAGAAGCAGTGGTATTAGAAGACAATTAGTGAAGGTGACTGTTGACATAATTTATTATATCAGGGATGTAAGCTGACTTGAAATTTTCAAAAAGTCATTACAGTGGTTATCAGCGTCGGGATGGAATAGGGGATTATTTAATGGGCATAAAATTTTTGTTTGGGATGATGAAAAAGTTCATGAAATGGATGGTGGTGATGGTTGCACAACTTTGTAAATATATTTAATGCCACAGAACTTAAAAATGGTTAAATGGCAAGTTTTATATTGTGTATATTTTGGGACAATTAAAAAAACACCTCTTAAAAGACATTATAATTTACATATTCTGAACTGTATTATTTTTTTCTTTTCACAGTGACAGGGTATCATGTATGCCACTGATTCCAGGGGACACTCCCCTGCTTTCCTGCAAACTCAGAATGGAAACAGCCATCGATCACCTGGTTATGTTCCAGGGAAGGTCGTTCCCCTGCGTCCCCCTCCTCCTCCAAAGAGCCAAGCTTCAGCCAAGTTTACCTCCATCCGACAAGAAGCACAGGCAGCCTTTGCATTCTCACCTGAAGAACAGCAAACACAGAGAGCAAGCCGGAAGCAGAAGCGACACAAGAATACTTTCATTTGCTTTGCTATAACTAGTTTCTCATTTTTTGTTGCACTTGCAGTCATTTTAGGAATATCCTCAAAATATGCTCCAGATGGTAAGTATATATATGTGTGTGTGCGTGCGCGCGCGCGCGCGCATGTGTGTATATGCTGCATACCTAGAACACATTCCCAAAGAAGAAAGGAGGAAATATTGGAATAATTTTTAAAAACTTTTTTTTTCCATAAGTTGGCTCTAGCAAGCCAAGACACAGTTAGGCAATATGAACCTGTTATGAATAAGAACAGTTGTTCAAGGAATCCATTGGAAATTATAAATTTCAAGGATTTGCTCTTCTTTGCTCTTTTTCCACTTGGTCCTGGTGCTCAAGTTGTTCTTGTAATCTCTCTTTTGGAAATGCTTTTAAGAGTCTTTACTGAATTCTTGTGGTAGCACAATTTCATCCTTTGTGGTAGAATGATTTTTGGACTACCGAAAGTATGTTTTTGTGTCATAAATATGATAAATTGGTGTTGATTTAAAAAAAAGTGATTAAAAATAATCATAATATGTTTTGGAATGAGCTTAGTAGACAGTACCAAAGGAGGAGCTTTAAATATTTTTTAGTTATATACAGTGTACATCCTTGAAGCAAAGCCTCTCTGAGTATGTGTAAATTCTGACACTTAAAAAAAAAAATCACCCATTACTTCATAGTTAAATATCATGTAGGGAGGTTTTTATTTCTTGAATGGTCTTTGCTTTTCAAGAAACAATATCAGCAATTCAGTGATAATATATTTACTTTGAATGGTTTTGAAGAATTTTGTTGTCATTCAGCTTTAATAAAACACTAACAAAGAATTGCCTCATAAAAGAAATCTATGTATCTTCCAAAACTCAGAGGGCTCAGGGCTGTGACTGAGATCATCAGACCATTTCAGCCTGGCTTAGATGCTGTATTTGTCTACTTTTTTTTTTTAAACAAACTCTAAAATAGATTTCCCCCACCGCTTTAGTTAAATTAGATGCTTCCTTAACTAGATATAACAGCTGAGGGACATTTTGCCATTTATAAGACTTAAAAACATTATTTTATTTATCTTTCACAGATGCTTTTGGGTCCCCAAGGGCGGGGGGTTAGTGCCAGTGCTTCTGAGACGATAGATGCAAAAGAAGAAAGATTTGTATCAACATCTTTGTTCCTCAAACCATTAGAATACATTATAAATTTGTAACATTGATTTCCATTCTATGCAGTATTGACTTCCTCTCTCCTTTTCGCAGCAGAATAAGCAAGTTCCCTTCTGCTGTTTCATACTTCCCAAGTAGTCTGCAGTAAAGGGATGTTAGATAGTGGGAATCAGAGCTGAAGTCTATGGCTTTCCTTTGTATTTTCATGTCCTTTGAAAATGTTGAATTGCTAATGTAGTTCCTTGAGTCAACATTCTTTAGTTTCATATTTTGGCAATATAAATACAGATTATCCATGGAAAGATCTGGCATGCTGAAAAATTTCAGGCTCAGCATTTTGCTGTTACCACTCTAAAAGTGGGTAGCTGAGAAGGTGAGATTGGCTGAGCTGTTTTTCACTGCTGTCTGCACACCACTCATTTTGTCATTAAGTGAATTTTACTGGAAGGGAACAGATTGGAATTTTTGTGATGGTTCTAATGAAGAGTGCTCCCCTGGGGAATAATTATAAACAATTAAGAGGAATTATATAACTGTTTTAGTGGACTCCAGATTTCAAAGGATGGGATTTCCCTCTCTGTAGCTGAGAATAGTGCTTGTTACATGTGGCATAAATTAACTTTATTTCGTTTTTCTTTTTTTTAATTGGAGATTGAACCCAGGGACACTTTACCACTAACTTACATCCTCAGTCCCCACCGCCCAACTTTTTTTTTTTATTTTGAAACTGGATCTTGCAAAGTTTCTAGGACCTCGTTAAGTTGCTGAGGCTGGACTTGAACTTGTAATCCTCCTGCCTCACCCTCCTCAGTTGCCAGTATTTCAGGCATGTCCCATGGCTACATTTGCTTCTTATATAACTCCATGGAGAATTCCAGCTAGATGTTTTATGGGGGAGTGGGGTGTTGAAGAAAAGTTCAAGAAATTCTTAGTAGTTGTCAGAAAAAAATTTAAGAGATTCTTATTTCCTTAAGAGAATGAAAAATTGAAGGATTTCTTCCCACCCTGCTTTCTGTTCTGGGGATTAAATCCAGGGATGCTTTACCATTGAGCTGCATCCCAGCCCTTTTTCTTTTTTATTTTGAGACAGTGTCTTGCTAAGTTGTCTCCTTTTCTGTATTGCTGGGATTATTGGTATGAGTTACCATGCTTGACAGATTGTTTTTATTTTTATATATTTTATTCTTTACAGTGCTAGAGATTGAACCCAGGACCTTGTGCATCTTAGGCAAGTGCTTCACCTCTGAGCTATACCTGCAGTCCCAAGGATTGATTCTAATATAATAGTGATGATCATTGATTTATCTGAAGAATTGAATATCAGTCATAAAACAGCTGCTATGAGAAAAATTATTTCCTAAAGTAATTGCCACAGACTTAGCTAGTGGGACTAATTTGAGGCGTGGTTAGTGTCACCTCTAAGAGAAAGCAGTAAGACTAGGACAACATAGGCACTTGGAAACAGGAAGAGGGTCGCAGAAGGTTATACAAGTTCAAAGGGAAGAATCAGAAATTTTTCTATGTAGAATTTCTTTTGTGTTACACTCAGTTTGCCACTTTAACAAAGATATATCTTCATGTGTCTCTTCCCCCTTCCCCAGCCTTAGTTCCTAGAGATTAAATACCCAGCAGTATTTAACCCCTGAGCTACACCCCCAGCCATTTTTTTTTTTTTTTAATTTAATTTTGAGTCAAGGTCTCACTAAATTGCTTAAGACCTCTCCAAGTTGCTGAGGCTGACTTTGAACTCCTGATCCTCCTGCTTCAGCCTCCAGAGCCACTGGGATTACAGGCATATGTTACCATGCCTGGCTCTTCATATGTTTCTTGAGCATATCTTTCTTATTACTACCTTTGCTTAGTTTAAATACAAGTGACTTGTTAGTCTAGCTTGATGAATCATGTGGACTTGGATGGCAGGGGATACATGCATATCTAGTATTTTTATCTCCCCTTCATGCTCATCTTGTTTAAATACTATCCATCTTTTGGGGTCTAGATCTAGTGCCAACTGTTTCATGAAGCTGCTGTAATTACTCTGGCCCCATCCTCCCCTGAGGTCATTTGTACCTTAAAGTAACTACCACCTTGTTCAGCACATAATTATATCATACCTGATGGCTTTTTCTTCTAAGCTAGCAGGTAAACTTGAATGTGAGCTCATTTTATGCTTTAGAAGTTTTATAGTATGTATTACAAATGCACAAATCAATCTTCAACAAATACTTGATCATTAGTTGATCAGAAGTGAAGGTGTGATTTTCCCCCTTCATCTTTCTCATTGTGGCACAAAATAAGGATTTCATGCATACATAGCTGCAGTTTCACTGTCACCTGTTCGAGAGGCAAGTTGTAATTCTAGTAAAGGAACACTACCAGTGAAGAACCTCATTTCTTAGAAGCAGAACTTTCTCATCACTCAGCTTGCTAAGTGATCTTGGATTTGGCTCCCCTAATCTGAAATTTCCTCATCTCTGCAAATGAGAGGTCATGTTTGTGGCTACTTGCCTCTTGCAGTTTCATGGGAAAGCACACATGACTGAAGATGCTAGTATTCCTCAGCCTCTGCCTTGGAAGGAGGTGCTACGATTGCCCACTTTGTGATTCACTGTGCATAGGAAGGAACTTGTGGATATCCAGTCTACGTATTATTTAGCAATCTCCATTTTTCACTTACCAATATGTTGTGTTTTTTTTTTTCTTTTTGTGGTGGTGGTGGTCAAACCCAGGATTCACACATTCTAGGCAAGTGCTCTACCACTGAACTACATCTCCAGTCCTATATTTTCTTTTCTAAAACAACTTAGTGTGAGTCCAAGGGTAATTTATAATTTCATTTCTTACTGTGAATTTATTTCCAGAGTAGATGGTTTGGGGGAACTTCCTTTTTGCCTTGTGAAGTTTGACCTGAGCTAAATGCTGGCCACTTAGTTTTGTGGTAACCATTTTTTTTTTAAATGTTGAGACAGTACAGGAAAGGGGTGGAATTTCTACCCTGATGTTAGGAAATCAAAATATATCAACACCTTACTTGCAAAACTATATGTAGTAGTGAGAATGCTTGGATTTGGTTAATGGTATTCTTGCCTTTTGCTGGGTTGGATGGGATATCAGTGTTGTGTTGTTTTATAGAGAATTGCCCAGATCAAAACCCGCATCTCAGGAACTGGGACCCAGGACAAGATCCTGCAAAACAAGTTTTTATCAAGGAGGGAGATATGTTCCGCCTGACCTCAGATGTCACGGTGAATTCAATAGTCATTGAGAATGGAGGTAGGTAATTGTCCCTGCCTGCAGAGACTGCAAGGTTGATCTTTAATATGGGGGATATTTGCTGTTCCTTATAAACTATTCTTAAATGGCATAGATTTGGGGATAGAATGTCACTCTAACCATGGAAATGTGTTTCCAAGATTGAGCCATGGAATTCAAAAACTCTAAGGACCTTACAAATCACTCGATCCTTTTTATAGATAGGGAACAAGAAAGGTGATTATTTGTAAGCTGAATCTGTGTTACAACTGACGGAGAATGATGAGAGAGTTAACATGGGTTTGCATAAACAAACATGAGATTCAGATTTATAGACTCTTAGTTATTTTTTTCTAGAAATGATTTATTTCTAAATTGAATGGATTGAAATATCAACTCTTCACTTTTTCATTGGCTTTATTTTGAAAACTAGTTTCAGTTTCTAAGCAAATTTTTCCTGACTTAATAGTGGAAGTGTTATCTTTTCTTTGTTTCTTTCTTTTTTCCTACTTGAGGGGAAATCTATTCTTGTGTGTCTCAGAAAGATGTTCCAGAAGTTGGCCTACAATAATGTTGTTCCCTACAGGGCTGCTTGTATTTGGGGATGATAAAGATGGATCCAGAAATATTACTTTGAGGACTCGTTACATCCTGATCCAGGATGGTGGGGCGCTTCATATTGGAGCAGAAAAATGCCGCTATAAATCCAAAGCGACAATTGCTTTGTATGGCAAATCAGATGAAGGCGAAAGTATGCCAACATTTGGCAAAAAGTTTATTGGCGTGGAAGCTGGCGGGACACTGGAGTTACATGGGGCACGGAAGACATCATGGACGTTGTTGGCAAAGACGCTGAATACCTCAGGCTTGCCATTTGGGTCCTATACCTTTGAGAAGGACTTTTCCCGGGGCCTCAATGTGAGGGTCATTGATCAAGACACAGCCAAAATTTTGGAAAATGTGAAGTTTGATACGCATGAGTACCAAAATGAGAGCAGGCGACTTGAGGAATTTCTGAGAGTCCAGGATCCGGGTCGAATTGTTGCTATAGCTGTGGGAGATTCAGCTGTCAAGAGCCTGTTACAAGGAACTATCCAGATGATCCAGGAAAGGCTGGGGAGTAAGCTGATCCAAGGACTGGGCTACAGGTGGGCATGCCTTATTCTTTTTCTCTCTAGCTCTGTGTTGGAGTCTTTGTTTGAGAAGAGAAAGGAAGTGGGGAAGAAATCACCCTCTATAATAGAAAACAAAGAACACTAAAAATGAGCCAGCACTACATGCAACATGAATGATATTCAATAACATACTGCCCGAGTTAGCCGGGTTGGATTGCCAGATATGAGATTCAGAAGTGCTTGTCTTGGCTGTCAATTATGAAGGCCTTTGTGAATTATCTTCTCAGGTTTGGGAACAGAACAGAAATGTGTTCCTGAAAACCAGTCAGGTGGCATAAAGGCTGATTTGCCTTCAAGGAGACTTCCTTTTTTCATTACCTCTTGAAGACAGAAATTCTGAATGATTCAGGGAACTTAGGGGTTGAAAGTTTAGGGCACAGTTCCATGCTAAGTTTTAAAACCCAAAGGGGTGGGGCATTCCCAGTTTCCCTTTTCTTTTGGAACCCTTTGCATACTGTATTTCATACTTTGAGTGCATGTTTATACTTTGAACCCACTTGTTTGACTCAGGTCTCTAAGAGTCCTAGCATCTGTGAGGAAGGAAAAAGTCTTACTGTCATCTAGACAGCCAAATTTATTTCTACTATTTATGGTTCTCGTAGCATCTACTTATTAACCGTGATTTCTTAATGCAATTCTGAGTCTGGGGAAAGTAGCTGGCTCAACATTTAATTCAAAAAACAGAAGTTTTAATTCTGCTGAATGTTCTTAGTAAAGTTGGGAAATATCTGCAATGAGAAAAGTAAGAGGACCTCAAAACCCAGAGACTGAAGTGATCTAGTAGTAGTTTTTTTTCCTCTTTGATGGTAGGTTATTGAATGGAGTATTATCTATAGAAATTCTATTTTTTTTTTTTTGTCCCATGGATTAAACCCAAGAATGCCTAACCATTGAGCCATATCCCCAGCCCTTTTTTATGTATTATTTAGAGACAGGGTCACACTAAGTTGCTTAGGACCTTGGTCAGTTGCTGAGGCTGGCTTTGAACTCAGGATCCTCCTGCCTCAGCCTCCAGAGCTGCTGGGATTATAGATGTGCTCCACCCTGCCCAGTATAGAAATTCTAGAAGACAAAAATTAGTGAAGAGAAAGGGTGTGTAATGCTTTGGAAATGCCTTTCTTTCACCTTTGATTAGAAGATGCTAAGTGCTGGATGCTCATTAACGTTTAGGTACAAGGATACTACCTTAGAGTCTGTCTTTAATCTAGTGAGTAAACCAAGGCTTGCATGCATGCTAACTATGCAGTAAGTCACTGCGGTTACAGGGGATAATGGAAACAAATAGAAAGAGCCCATAAACTGACCTAGGGAATTGGTGCTGGCCAAAGGCAAGAGACCTGGAGGAATTTCAGCAGTGTGCTGTGTAGACAGTGAAGGAGGAAAGCTTCCTATACCAGGAGCAAAACCTCAGAGGGTTTTGTGTTGTTGTTTAAATATAATTCATACAGAAAAGCGTTAAAAAGAATGGAGACTTTACTGATTTATCACAGAATGATCACTTGAGTTGCCAACACCTAGACCAAGAAATAAAGCATTACCAGCAGCCCATCCACCTGCAGCTGGGCCCTAATCACTCCCTCCAGAGCAAATGTTTCCATTCTCCTCAATTATTTGTCTCTGTTTGAGCTTCATATAAATGGAAGCAGACAATAGATTTTTTGTCTGCCTTTTTTGCTCAGCATTATGTTATTGAATGTCATACATGTTGTGCTTTTATTTTCTGTTGTAGGAATTTACTACCATTTAGTTACTGGTGGACCTGTTATAAGAAATCCCTTTGTAAATGTTCCTTCACCACCTCTTGATGTACATGTGCAGATATTTCTGTAATTTATAGACCCAGGAGTAGAAACATGGTCTTTTCAAAGTTAGACATCTACTGTGTTAGTCAGTTTTCCATTGATATGGCAAAATACCTGAGATAATCTGTTTATAAAAAGGAAACACTTATTTGGGCTTACAGTTTCAGAGTTTTCAGTCCATGGTCATTTAGCCCTATCGTTTTGGTCTGTGGGAAGGCAGAACATCATGATGGGGAGCAAGTGGTGGAGTGAAGCTGATGACCCCATGGTGGCCCAGGAAGCAGTGAGGAGGCTGGAGTCCCAATATCCCCTTCAAGGGCCTGCCCCCAATGACCTAACTTCCTTCCACTAGGCTTCACCTCTTAAAGGCTCTAACACCACCAGTAACACCATCAGCTGGGGACTGAGCCTTTAGCACATGGACTTTTGAAAGACATTTATGATCTAAACTTTAGTACTTGCTGTGTTATGCTTTGTTTTATTGTTTAGCAATGGCAGGGGTTGCAATGTGTATCCTCCCCACCCCTCCACCTGCCGCCTACCAGTGCTAGGGATTGAATCCAGGGGCACTCTACCACTGAGCTGCATTCCCAGACCTTTTAATTTTTGTATATTTGAGACTTGTTCTCACTATGTTGCTGAGACTGGCCTTGAATGATCCTCCTGCCTAAGCCTCCCAAGTTGCTGAGGTTACAGACATGTGCCGCCACACACCCAGCTAAACTTCTCTTTCTTAACATCATCATTGTTTCTAGATTTTTATGATCACCAACTGTGACTATTTTGACTTTGGTTCTTTTACCTTCAAGAATGGTTTCTAAATTCCCTTTAAAATATTTTCACTGACTCCATGGAGGAATTTCGAATTGTGATCTTTCGCCAACGTTCCATTACACTGACATTATCTCCAATGTGCACAAACATGCACTCCTTTGAAGATAGTGTTCTAGTGCATTGAAATTTTCATCAAGTGGAGGAGGGAAGTTAGGAGTGTTTTGGAGATAATGTCAGTAGAATGGAACATTGTTTTATAGTTGCTGAGGCAGTTCTGGTAAATAAAGGAAGCCTCTGACATTCTTTCTCTCCTTCCCTCTCAAATAGGAGATAATAAATTGAGACATTCTTTATTTGATCTTTTCTGCTGTATCAAAGGATACAAATAAGAGCTACAAAGCATTGTCAGCCAAAGAGTAGCTAATCCACACAGGGGTGGCTTTGGGTTTCTAAGGGTGTAGGCATGCTTTGGTTAGCTTTTGTCTGTGAATATCCAGCCATCTGTCTGGCATAGATTATATTTGGCATTTTTTTTTCTAAAGTAGGAAATTCACATTTTTTTTCATGTTTTGGATCAGGAGGCTTAAGGCAAATTTTCTTGCTTTTGTTATTGTGTATGTGTGTTTTTTTTCCCCTTTGATTCTAGCCACCACACATTGAGCAAGTCCCTTTGATATTTAATATCACAGAAGTAAAGTGGCATTTTCAAATACATTGCTTTCAACAAATAGACAGTGGTATATAAAATCAAAACTCTGTTGAATAGTAATTCTGAGACTTAAGAATGTTAAGAAAGTCTAACTCAGCTGTTTTTCAAACTTGCCTGCACACCTGGAGACTTTAAAACTTCCTGATGTCTAAAGCCTGTCTTAGAGCAGGATCTTACTGGTAGGTGGGACCCCCAAGCAACTGAAATGCAATCAAGATTGGGAATTCCTACTGTAATATTCAACTGAAATGCAATCAAGATTGGGAATTCCTACTGTAATATTCAACTGAAATGCAATCAAGATTGGGAATTCCTACTGTAATATACATGTATGAAGATGTGAATCAGGCATGTTTGCTTCTAACATGTTGGTTACTTCAAAGTTTGGAATTACAACCTCATGGGAAAAGCAAGGTCTCAAGGTCAGGGGTTCTCAAAGTTCGGTCTCCTGACCCAGCAGCATTAGCATCTTTGGGAAATGTATTAAAGATGGAGATTCTCAGGTTCCACTTTGGGTACTTGGGTGGATCTAGCATACTGCCTCACCCTCTAGATGGTTTTGATGCTGACTAAAGTTTGAGGGCCATGCTGTAACACAGTGGTTCTGAAGTCTACCTGCACATTTAGGTCACCTGGGGAACTTTAAAAACATCCTAATGCTGGTCCCAAGCTTTAGATATTTTGATTGCATAGAACTGAATTAGGTCTGAGCATTGACATTATTTCTAAAGTTCCCTATGTGATTCTATGATGCATCTCGATTTTTGAGAACATTATAGAAGATAGTTTAAAAGAGAACAGGGAGTAATCATTTAAAGAGAAAGACAGTAAATGGATCTGTGCCCAGAATGATATGTGAGTGATATGGGTGTGTACTGAGGAAGGAAGTCCATGATTAATTGAAACCATAGTCATCAGTGTTCCACCTGTTAAAGAGCTAGACAAGCAAGTATTTGCGAAAATCAGGCATGTTTGCTTCTAACATGTGGTTACTTCAAAGTTTTGAATTACAACCTCATGGGAAAAGCAATCTGTAAAAATGAAATCTATATGCTAAGTGAAGTTAGCCAATCCCAAAAAAACAAATGCCGAATGTATTCTCTGATATAAGGGAGGTGACTCAAAATGGAGTTGGGAGGGAGAGCATGGGAGGAAGATTACCTCTAGATAGGGAATAGAGGTGGGAAGGAAAAAGAGGGAGAAGGGAAATAGCATGGATGGTGAAAGGAGACCCTCATCATTATACAAAATACATGTATGAAGATGTGAATTTGGTGTCAACATACCTTATATATAATCAGAGATATGATAAATTGTGGTATAAAGATGTATTAAGAATTGTAATGCAAAAAATAAATAAGTAGATTAAAAAAAAAGAAATCTAAAAATTAAAAAGCAACCATCACATCTGTGTTAGAGATTTAGGTCATTACTGTGACAGATAATCAGATGGACACACTCTTTTTCCTTCTAGGCAAGCTTGGGCTTTAGTTGGTGTCATTGATGGTGGAAGTACTTCTTGCAATGAATCTGTGAGAAACTATGAAAACCATAGTAGTGGCGGGAAGGCTCTGGCCCAAAGAGAATTTTATACAGTGGATGGTCAGAAGTTCTCTGTGACAGCCTATAGTGAATGGATTGAAGGTAGGCAAGGGTGGTTTATACTCTTGTAAGACATTGGTAAGTATTGGACTAGATTTTTAAAAAAATAGTATTCACATGACTGGTTGGATTCTTTACCAGTTGAAGCTGAGATTTGTTTCCCTATTAAAATCTTTTAGATTCAAGAGCTCTTCCTGGATTCGAAAAATGATCTGTTCTAGTTTGAACATCCCAATTGGACTTTGTTCTTGATTTTTTTTTTTTTTGAGTCATAGAGTGTGATTAAGTAGTAAAAATTAATTTGTTTCCTGTTGGCACTAACTGAACCAATCTGAATGTGATAGGGTGAGCTTTCTTTGGTTATGTGCAATGATAGTGAGCCTGATTTGTACTTTGAATCTTCTCTTTATGTAGATATACCACCCAATATTACCTTTGAACACTTGCTGTGCAAACAGACTTCTCATTTACTAGGCAGTTTTTCCCAGCTGATGATCTGGCAAATACACTTTATCCTAAGAATCAAAAACACAGAGAAGTGTAAGATAAAAATGAATCTTCAGCCCTATTATTTGGAGATAATTATTTCAGTACATGATAGTCTAGGATCTTTTTTCTTCTATGTCTTCCTTCCTGCATTTTGCTTTAACCTGCTTCCTAACAGTTACTTTATTTATTTGAATTTTCTTCAACATAATTTTTTCATAGTTCATCTTTCAGGATTATAGTTTATTCAAATATTGCCTAGCACAGGTGTTTAGGGAGCATCTGATTTTTTTTTTTTCCTTTTAAGGATGTTTACTGTAGAATTTAAAAATGTAACCCATCTTGCTGCCAGATTATCTTAGCTTCTTCTTGTCTGTGCTTGTCTATTATCTTTCTTTTCTAACTGAACATAATGCCTTTCTTTTCTAACCAAATATAAACAGAATTAATGTGAAATGAACAAAATTAAGAGGCGCTTATCACATGTGTGATTACCCAGAAAACTTTGATTTAACCTGGGCCATACCTCAGTTTTGAGCAGCAATGTAGCAAAGTGTTTACTAACATGGATTTCTCTTGACAGAATGCCTGAGCTCCCAGCCTTGCTCTTTCACTTAATATGTGATCTTGGGCATGTAACTTTAACTTCCCAAACCTCAGTTTCAATGGAAGCTACCACATAGGGTTGCAGAGGTGAAGAATGTGAAGTTTTTATTTTTAGCACAGTGAATGTCGCACTCAGTTATGTTAACAATGATGCAAACATGATTGGGGTTATAAGGATGTTTTTTATCACTATGATTAAAGACATTCTTTTGCTTTAAAACAACAATTAAATGGAATCCCTGACAAATAACAGGAACTTTCACATGTTGCCTCCAAGCAACTTTCTGGGTTTGGGGTGAGGAAAATGGTATTTTTTAATACCTAAGGAAGCTGGAATCAAGCCCCAGCTTTCTGCTTCTAAGACTATTCCTCTTTCTACCGCACCATGGTTGTCTCTATCGAAATAGGTGTTGAAAAGCTTTTCTTAGCAGTATTTGGTCCTGTCAGTGGAATTTCGTGATCCTGTCTCCAGAAGGTTCCAGGCAGGGAAGATTACTGACGGACCTTGAGTCAGCTTTTCCTTTGTAGAAAATGTCTTCATTTCCACATTAGTAATGACATTTCTGGAGGAAGGAACATTCTTTCTGTATCATAGGCTATTGTTTGTATCCAGTATTCTCAGTGACTCTTAGTTTCTGGAAGAGGTGGAAAATCTCCCCAGGAAGCAGGGGACTGAACTTATTTCCTTTTTAACTTCCAATTCAATGTGCTAATAGGAGATAACCTGTAGAATTTTCTTCTAAAGCTAGAAAAAAGTGAGGAATTGCTGAATGGTACGATCCTTCCCATCTAACCTTCTCACTTTCTTTTAAAACAAATACATTCTCATCATCTTTCAAATTCAGACTTATTTGTCTTATAGCTTACTTTTTAAAAAGTATTTTCATGTGAAACAGTGAATGTTCCTTGGTTGCCCCGCCCTTCTTTTTCTGGGGATTGAACCCAGGTGCACTTTACCACTGAGCTATGTCCCTAACACCTTTTTTTTTTTTTTTTTTAAAGTTTTGATGCAGGCTCTTGCTTTGTTGTTGAGGATGGCTTTGAACTTGCAATTCTCTTGCCTCAACCTTCAGATTTGCTGGGATTATAGGCATTTGTCACCATCACTGTTCTAGCTGCCCTTTTTATAGGGGGAGTGTTTTCTTTTATTAAAACTGAAAATTTGGGAAATGATTGTTGTTGATGCTGTGGAGCTTTTAATTATTTTTGTTCTCAATTTTCCCGTTTTTATTCTTGGAAAGAGAGAGTAATATACAGGTTAAAAAAAAAATTAGATTATGGGGCTGGGGATGTGGCTCAAGCGGTAGCGCGCTCCCCTGGCATGCGCGGGGTGCTGGGTTCGATCCTCATACACCACATAAAAAAAAATAAAATAAAGATGTTGTGACCGCCGAAAACTAAAAAATAAATATTAAAAAATCTCTCTCTCTCTCTGAAAAAAAAAAAATTGGATTATGCCTGAGGCAGCGCATGCCTGAAATCCCAGTAACTCGGCAGCCTGAGGAAGGAGGATCACAAATTTGAGTCCAGCTTCAGCAATCTAGTGAGAACCTGTTTCAAAATAAAAAATAAAGAAATTGAATTCTGGAAATAGATTAGTTTTCAGTTCTGGGGTTTTTTAAGCTATATTTTTTAGCCATTATCCAAGCTCCTAGATCTTGTTTTTTTTTTCTCTAGTGAATATAATTTCTGTCTCTCACAGTTTGGATGAAAGGTGATTATGCATGTGAAATTTTTAAGTTATTATTATAATTACTAGAGTTATTATTATTTATATTACTTTTTGGATAAAATGCTATTATAGGCTTCAGTATATGGATGAAAGAATTATATCAAATAGCATCTGAAGTTTATGAGGTATTTTTATGACACACAGAAACAGGACAGCTCAAAGTGTAAAAGGACAGAATCCAAAATTTTCCCAGGTTAGGTTTTATCTGGATAGTTGGCTCAAGGCTGTAAGACTGTATATTATTCCTTCTTCCTTGCTTGAATTTCCTTCCTTTTGATTTCTCTGGCTTAAGTAAGTGTGTTCTTTGGCTCTCGTCATTGCCCTGTAGAGTCAGCATCCTAAAGTAGCCCCAGAGTAGTATGTTGTTAGAATGAGAGAGAAGTACAGATGTTTATTACAGATGTCTTAAAATGGGCTATTTCTCTTTCTCCATTGATGTTATGAAGTAACTGCCTTCTATTCCAGACACATTTCCATGAGATCAGCTTTTGGCTCATGACAGATTCCATCATGGATGTTGTAGAAGCAGGAAATGCAACCCTGGGTTGCATTTCGAAGAAGGATAAGTGATGGAGAAGTTGATAATCTTTTCAGTTCACCTATGCCTAATGGGGAACCAGCTTTGAATTTCAAAGGAGATATTAGGAAAGATCAGTCATTAGTAGTTACTAGGTTATATAATTTACATCATCCCAGGAATGCAGTACCGTCATGTGCCCTTGGTTCACATTATAGATCAAGCTAGTCATACATGTTCACTCAGCAGACATCTGTGGAGCTATACTCTGAAGAACATAGGGTAGTGAGTACATCAACGGAAGCATGTAGCAGCTTTCACTGATGCACCTAAAGTTTATAAAAAGGTGGAACAGTGAAAGGCTCAGTGGTGAATACCTTTAATCCCAATGATTGCAGAAACTGAGGCAGGATAATTGCAAGTTCGAGGCCAGCCTTAGCAATTTAGTGAGACCCTGTCTCAAAATGAAATATAAAAAGACCTGGGGATGTAGCTCAGTGGTAGAGCACCCCTAGGTTCAATCCCTAGTACCCACCCTCCCCCAAAATGGTGAACAGCAAGAGTTGGGGGTCAGTCCAGGTAAAGGATGAAGTGTTTATTACATATTAAGTTTGTTTTGGTGGGGCTGGGGCTGGGGCTGTGGTAGAGCACTTGCCTAGCACGTGTGAGGCACTGGGTTCAATTCTCAGTACCACATAAAAATAAGTAAATAAAAGTAAAAATAAAAAATAAGAATGCTTAAACAAAAAGATTGTTTGGGGCAGTGTTACAATTGTAACACTGAGTTGAAATACAGCAAGGGATTTGGGGATTGAGAGTCGTCAACATTTTAAAGCATAGTTTACAAATGTGATGTTTTTGTATCATGGCTGGTGGTGCATCAAGATCTGTTTCCTAGAGAGCTAGGACATATATTTCCATATTTTTATCATTCATACATGCAGAGTGACTGGCATGTGCATAGCACTGGTAAATATTTCCTAAATTCCTTTTATCTTAACTTTTGATTTGTGAATCAGGGAGAAGGTTGATTTTAGAAAAATACAATCCTGTTAATACATCACTTTTTTGTTTTTGTTTTTTTGTTTAGGTGTTTCTCTTTCAGGATTCCGGGTGGAGCCTGTGGATGGAGTGAAGCTTCACCTGCTGGATGATGTTAGTAGCTGGAAGCCTGGAGACCAGATTGTGGTTGCAAGCACAGACTATTCCATGTACCAAGCTGAGGAGTTCACTCTTCTCCCCTGTCCCGAGTGTAACCGTTTTCAGGTCAAAGTTAAAGGTATCAGACTATTAAGAGTATTTCATGGGAAACACTCTTTCTTAGGGAGTTGATTCTTGGAATCATTTTTCTACCCATTCCTTACCATGATGATGATGATGATGATCATCATCATCAATATTAAAGATCTTGGCTAGGTGCCATGGTGCATGCCTGAATCCCAGCGGCTTAGGAGGCCAAGGCAGGAGGATTGCAAGTTCAAAGCCAGCCTCAGCAAAAGTGAGGTGCTGAGCAACTCATTGGGACCCTGTCTCTAAATAAAATACAAAATAGGGTTGGGGATGTGGTTCCATGATTGAGTGCCACTGAGTTCAATCCCTGATACCCTCCACCTTAAAAAAAAATAATAATAATAATAAAAGATCTTAACAGTGTAGGACATTGAACATTAGCTTCCAGAGGGAATTAGAAATACTTAATACACAACATTCTTGCTATTAATGATGTGTAGCAGGCAAATTAGTGTTTCTGTGCGTAGGTTTCTTGGTAAAAAATAAAAAAGATGTGGACTACCTGAGCACCTACCTATAATCCCAACTACTTGGGAGTCTGAGGCTGGAGGCAGAAGTTTGAGGCCAGCCTCAGCAATTTAGCAAGTCTGTGTCTCAAAGAAATAAAAATAAAAAATAAATTAAAAAAACTGGGGATGCAGCTCAGTGGTAAAGCACCCCTGGGTTTAATCCCTAGTACCAAAAAAGATGTGAACCAGATGAATGGATTTTCCAAGTCCTTTTTAGTTTCTTTTTTATTAATTTCCCATTATTGCATAGTAACAAACCCAACTATTAACCAAATCCATTTTTAATAGAAATGTTTTCTTAACAAAAAAAATTATGATTTTTGATTTTTGCTTGACAAAAATAAATCTAATTTTTAAAATGGAATCTAGTAGATATTTTTATAACCGTCTTTCCTGTCATAATTTTGAATAATACAGTTTTTTGAAGGAGAGCAATATATAAAGGGTTTCTCATTGTAAGCTGAGTATAGAAAGAATGGCTGACACCAGGTACTTCTTGTGAGCCTGATACTCTGCAAAGCCCCCTGTAGGTTCATATATGAGATTCATTGCACATTCTACTTATTGTTTTCCTTGTTTTTGTACTCAAGGTAGTATAATGATGGTATAAAACAAAAGAGTTTACAGTAACTTCAATAAGTGTAATAGATCATTCAGAGCTTTTTCCAGTAATTTAGTGTAATAGATCATTCAGAGATTTGAGATTTAAAGGAACATTTTCTACTAAAATAGGATGATTGGCTTACTCAGCTTTTTTTCTCTGCGCTTCATTCAGTGTTATACTTTTCCTTCTCTTGATAATACAGGGCAGAGGCAAAGCAAACAAATAAAAAAAACTAAAACCCCAAATAAAAGCAATTAAAAAAAATCCCCCAGAATGATACCATCTGGCATTAAAAATTTTTTGGAAATTCCCATTCCTGATGACAAATCTACATGATTTTGATCTCTGTAAACTCAACTTGATGATTTATTTGTATTTTTCCTTCCTGAGTTTATCTAAGAGCATCAGAGAAAAAAACTGATTATGAAATTACTTCTGAACTTCCAGTAAAGGTAGCCATTTAAAAGAATGTGTACTAATACTAAAACAAGAGTGGGAAAGAAAAGATGGTAATTTTTGTATGGCTAATGTCCAACTGCAGATTACTTTTGAAGTAGGAGCATAAACAACTTGACGCCCTGATTTTAACTACTTCATCATCATCTTCTTCTTCTTCTTCTTTTTTTTTTTAAATAGATTCACTGCATTTGGTTCTTGATATGTCCTAGGCTAGAACAAGGACAGGAGCTAGAGGGAAAGACTAGATTATTAAGCAGATTCCAGGTCCTTAATGCTGTTTACAGGAGAATTGGGCTACTTCAGCAAGCTCTCTGTTCCTGCCTGTGTTTGAGAGTTGGGAGGACAACTGGTAATGAGGATTTAGGCTTCGGGTGGGTGGTTGGACCAGATAATCTTTGAAATTGCTCTTCCTGGGATGCTGTGATTTGGAAGTTTGGAGAATGAAAGATGACAAGCTATTGATCGTGTTTTGGGGTTATGGAATGGAGAGGAATGTAGTTTTGAACTAAGTTCCATATTTTCTTTGTTGGAATATTCTTTTTCCTTTGCTCACAATGACCAGAAACCCCTCAGTTCCTGCACATGGGAGAGATCATAGATGGTGTAGACATGAGAGCTGAGGTTGGAATTCTCACCCGGAATATTGTGATCCATGGAGAAATGGAGGACTCATGCTATGCAGAAAATCAGTGCCAATTCTTTGATTATGATACCTTTGGGGGACACATCATGGTGAGCAAAAGGATTTGACAATTTCTTTGAAAATCCTAGTTGCTGAGTACATATTTGAAGAAACCTTCAAGTGGTTGAGATATATGGATAATAAAAAGAAATCATATTTTATTTATCTTTTAAATAAATGAGGATATTTTTAAAAACAAAACAAAATAATTGCTTCTTTATTTAGCTGACCTGGGCCTATAGCTCAATCGTTTTAGAACGTTCCTTTAAGAATTTATTAAATCAATATATTTTGAAAAACCCAAATATACAGAGACAAAAGAATGAGTAATCTTGTTGTTAGTGCATACAATTTCTGAATCAATTGGTTCTTTAAAAAATATGATATTACTAAAGAGTGAGAAGTAGTATATTTGCTTATTTCTGTATATATTTTTAATGCGGATTTTTATTCTGTAAGAATGTTGAGTACTTAGTACACAGGAGGCAGTATTCTGTATTCTGTTGGATTTCTGGCAACATGTGTTCCAAATCACTTTCTTCACTGACTAGGCTGTGGGTGTTTGCAGCATTCCTGTTTCACTGACTTTGGAAATGTTGATCAGCGTTATTCCTATGTTCTTAGTTATATCATTGAAAATCTAGTGCTTAAAAATATTGCTCCAACTTCAGATCACAGAAGAATTTTTTAAAAAGAACCTGAGCAAACAATATTCTGTGGTAACTAAAATATTGGGGAGAACTTAGAAATATATAACTATTAGACTCTGGCAGAGGTTATAGAAATAAAAGAATGAGATTAGGAATGACCAAAGTCTAGATAGTCCCTGACTCAACAATTTTTCAATTTTTACAATGGTGCAAGAGTGTTATGCATTTGGTAGACACCTTACTTAAAATTTTGAATTTTGATCTTTTCTGTGAAGAGAGCTGTGCAGTTCTGTACTCTAGAGATTCTGGGCAGTGGCAGTGAGCTGCAGTTCCCAGTCAGCCACAAGACCACGAGGGGAAAGAATCCATACTTAGCTTTGTTGCTAAGCTAGGATGTTTTGTAGGTTGGGTACTAAACAAATTTTTTTTTCATCTTTTATATCTTTACCAAACCCAGTGCCTCACATGTGCTAGGCCTGCATTCTACTACTGAGTTACAACTGCAGCCCCCTAAACGAATTTTTGACTTACAGTATTTTCAGTTTAATAAATGGTTTTATCTGGACATAACCCCATCCAAAGTTGTCAGGGAGCACTTGCATTTGAACAAGTCAAAACATACAGAAATCATTGTTGGCAGCTTTCCTGGTTACAGTTGCCTTTATTCCTAATTGAAAGCTATTTTTATAGCATTTTAAAGCATTCACTTATATAATGAAGCATCTCCTAAATTATTAATTAGGGATCTGGGAAAACAGGGTGCAAAAGAAATGTTTGAACATGTAGTATCCTTCAGATGTTTGGTATTTAAACAATAGTTTTTGCTTCTTTCCTCTTCTCTGAAGTATCAGTTTGCTTTTGGTTACCTTGTTTTATAGATAAGGAAAAATTTTACTGCAGTCCATCTCTCCTATGTGGAATTGAAGCACATGGGTCAGCAGCAGCTGGGGCGGTACCCTATTCATTTTCATCTGTGTGGGGACGTGGATTATAAAGGCGGGTACAGACACACAACATTTGTGGATGGACTGTCTATTCATCACAGCTTCTCCAGATGCATCACTGTGCATGGGACCAATGGCTTACTGGTGAGTAGCTTCCATTACGTTGATATTATCTGTCATTGAAAGGTTGACTCTCCTTAATTCCCACGACTTCTCAGTTTTGCTTAAGTAAACTATTTCTCTCCATACCTTACTCTAAACTGCTGTTACTGAGAATTCTGCTATTTTTCTGTTTGAAGGAAGCCTACATTTTTTATCATCCAAATTATCTTCTTCGGCGAGAAATAAAATTTGACTTTGCCCCTTCTGCTAAGATCAAAAGCTTCTTTTTGCATTTGTACTGTGTGCTGTGCTGAGCCACACTTGTCACTTAAATCCCAGTCCATCTTGTTACTAATGACATTATATACTTGTATTTCTGCAGATAAAGGACACCATTGGATTCGACACACTAGGTCATTGTTTCTTTTTGGAAGATGGTATTGAGCAGAGAAATACTTTGTTTCACAATCTGGGACTCCTTACCAAGCCAGGCACTCTCCTCCCCACTGATAGGAACAACTCCATGTGCATCACCATTCGAGATAAAGTATTTGGAAATTACATCCCTGTCCCCGCCACTGACTGTATGTGAGTAATTGATAGAGAGGAAAACTCCTGTTTGATGGGCAAGGCCTGTGACTTTTGGGGAAGGCTTTTTAGAGGAAGTTGTTAATGGGCATGCTTTTTCATGAAGAATGTTTAAATCACCTTCAAAAATGCCTTGCAGGGCTGTTTCAACTTTCTGGATCGCTCATCCCAACAATCATCTAATTGATAATGCAGCTGCAGGTTCCCAGGTAAATAATACTGAAGTGTTTTCAGATTATTTTTTGTATTATTCATGTTTATAAATGCTCTGGTTTATAAGGGTGTGATGTCTTGCGTGCCTGTGGAACCCAAGCATGAACCTCGTTTCTGATACTGCTTGTCTGGTTGAGAGCAGGAGACATCTGAGGTGGTTTTTCTAAATCATTTATGACAGTTCATTTCCATAGTTTATTAAGGGGAAATGAGGTGAGCTGATCTCCAGGGTTAGATCATCTCCAGAGTGCATTTGTAGTATGTTATGTGTGGTCTTTCTGGATTCTCATGTTTAAGTCCTACGTTGTCAAGAAACTGATCATTTCAATTTCTAGTGTTGATGAGCAAAGAAAGCCTCAGCTTTTTGTTATGGGAGTGGATTAGTCTTGAATACTGTCCCAATTGTCACTCTGATTGAGTAGCACTTCCTTTTATTAAATGCAGGGATTGTGAGCTTTTAGGTATTTTATGTCCTTGATAATGTAGCTAAAAACTCAAGTGATGTGCCATGAATCGACTGAGTTGTTTAAGACACACACACACAAACACAAACACACACACACACACACATGAATAAGGTTTAAGAAAATAAATAAATAGAATATTTTTTAAATGGTAGAAATGTTCCCTTGATAAACCTGGAGAAATTTACACTTACAAGTGAGTGTGATTTAAAACTACTAATGTAAAATATGAACGAATATTGTTAAGACTGTAACTGTGCTGAAAATTACAGTAGAGAAATATCAGCATTGCAGTAATACCTAAATATTTGTGTTGCTACATCATGACTATTTAAAAACTTAAAAAGGAAAGGAATACCCACGTCATTTCTAAGGATTAAGTAAAAGATTAGTTGAAGGAGGTATTTCTTTTAGATAAGAATATGAGTGTCACTAGGTGACAGTTGAACTCATATCTGTGCTTTTTCTTTAAAGCATAAAACGTAGACTGGAGGTCCCTGTCATTTGAAGATTTTTATTTGACAGGGCAAAGACATGGGCATTTGATCATTTCAGGCTTTTATTCATTCATTTTTCCATCAAATATTTGTTGAGCTTGTGCGAGGTGTGTGCCGAGAGTGTCTAATTGGAAAGGGATGGCTCAGAGTAGGTTGCAGTCTTGCCGGGCACCATCTTCTGATCTATGCTGCCTTGCATGGCAGCAGCCAGAGCAGAGCTTCTTTTAGCTCTTTCCAGACGTCAAGGGTTGAAGAATGAAGCAATTTTCAATTCCTCCATGAAAATGTGAGGTGAGATTACCAGATGCCCTTCCAGGGCCCCGATAAGAATAATGAAAGCATCCTGTGTATGTTCTGTTTCATTTCGTGGATTTCTTTCTTTCTAAAAAAAAGTCTTCTCCAGTAAAACTAGTGTTTGGCAGAGTTTTCCACCCAAAGGAAACCAAACTGTTTCTTCATTGTATCTTTCCATTGCCTTTTACAATGCTTCCTGTACCTGTTTTGACACCACAGAGTTTAACAGCAAACAGATGCTACCCTTCAACCCCATTGCATTCTGGGAGGGTCCACTTGGTCCTCAGCTCATAGGGGTATGTTACTGGACTTCTCGCCAGCACTTCGAGTCTGCTGTTGAGTTGTCTGTTTTGTTTCCAAAAGAGTTGAAGAGACAAACATTTTTTTCAGAGTAGTTTATTTTATTAAAACCCATTTGTAAACGTTTATCGTGGAAAAATTAAATATTACATTCATTTTGTACATATGCTTTCTATAATTCATCTCTCCTTTATGTTCCTAGAGGATTTGGCAACTAATATAGTACTTACTACATATATTTTAGTTATTTCTGTATTTCTCATAAGACTGAATTATTTGAGAATAGTCTTTTTTTGTACACCTGGCACGTAGTGTACATTAAGCAAATGTGTACTGAATTTGAATTAATATTAATCCTTGTATACTGTATGTTTATGTTTGAACAACCTGTTTAATCAACGTTCCAAAATGTGAAGTTTTGTCCTTCACATTGGGCCAATTTTCAATCATAATATAAAAAATTTTTACAGGCATTAAGAACATTATTTTCCATTTTCATGTCTCATTTTGTCAAAAATTTTTAAACTGTTCTCCTGTTATGGGCAGCAATGTTGAAATTGAACAGACAGGCTCCAGACGGAGACAGCATCCCGATTCATGCATGTGGTGGTTTTTATTTTCCCTTTGGCATGAATTTGCCTCAGGACAGGAAGGGCATTGGAGTTATTTGAAAGAAGTCAGTGAGCTCTACATGCTAGTGGACAGTTGTTTAATAGGCATGACTCATCTATTGATCAGGTTTGGAGGTAAACAGAACAAAACCACATTGCTTAAAGGCTGTGCTGTCCTGGTCACATGGAAGGCTTATTTGATTCTAAATCTGCATAATGTTGTAAAGTAGATAATAAGAAAAAGTTGTTTTGAAAGGAAATTTTAGCATCAGTCAATTATTTCTTTAAATTTGATTTAAAAATATGCCTCATATAATGCTTTGAGGCTGCTAGATGTGTGCACAGCTTTTTGTAGTCAATTCTGGACCAAAAACAATGAAAAATTTGTGTTACAAAGATTTAATGTTGCTGGCAAAGCAGTTAAGGTATGAGGGTGATTCATAGAGTGTCTTTATAATATAAGGCTTTAATGATCATGCTCTTTCATTTATAGGATGCTGGAATATGGTATTTATTCCACAAAGAACCTACTGGGGAGTCCAGTGGATTGCAGTTCTTAGAGAAACCAGAACTCACTCCACTGGGTATATTTTATAACAACAGGGTCCATTCAAGTTTTAAGGTAGGTTCTTAAATTTTAACTATCAGTACATATGATTTACAGGGTAAAAGGTGAACTCTTGTGATTATGTTTTAATCCTTCTTGTGCTGCTGTAACAGAATGTAACAATATAGCACCAACTGGGTAATTTATAATGAACACATATTTATTTGGCTCATGGTTCTGGTGGCTGGGAAATCCAAGATGGAGGGGTTCTGTATCTGATGAGTGCCTTCTTGCTTCATTATCTGTGGTACAAAGGCCAAGAGAGGGCGAAGAGGAGCAAGAGTTTGAATTCACATCCTCAAGCTCTTTTATGAGTATGAGTCAATTCTTGAGCCTCCTGACCTAGCCCATACCCCTGGGCCCCACCTCCCAGCACTGTTGCAATGAGATTTAAGTTTCCAACACCTGTGTCTTGGGAGACATCTTCAAATCAGAGAGATTACAAAGAAAATGTCAGTTTTGGGTAAAACTTGTCATTGGAGAAAGTAATTTGGGATCAAAAAGACATTTAACCTTTCCACTCTCAGCACTCTGTTTGTACATACACAGGTGTGCACAACACACACACACACACACGCACAACACACACACACACCCACACACAGTTTGTTTACTTATGCCATGGACTTGATCCCTGTGTCTTCATCGTCTTCTCCTTTCCCTCCTTCTCTTTCACCTTCTTTCTAATCTTCAACATCTATGGGTTGGAATGTGCACGTTGGATGAAGTACTTATGGGGATTAGGAAGCTTGCATACTTCCTTCTGTCCATCACAGGTCTGGTCAAACATTCTCCTGGGCATTTAATACTGATTATATAAATAGTGAAATATTGTTTAAGAATATTTGACCTACTTTACAATGCTGCAGATCAAGTAACCTACAGGTGATTCAGAAGCTTCAGTTTCCTTGGTGTTTAGCACTGCCCCCTTCCCCAGTGCCCTGGAGATCAATGCATTTGTTTCTTTTTGTGTTTGAAAAGTATTTAAATAATTTCATATATATAAATGACTAAATCCTTTACTTCCATGTGACTCATATCAAAGTTCAATAAACTTTTTGGTACTGGGGATTGAACACAGAGGTGTTAGCATACATCCCCAGCCCTTTTTATTTTTTATTTTGAGATAGGGCCTCACTAAGTTGCTGGGGATGGCTTCAAACGTGGCAATCCTCATGCTTCAACCTCCTGAGTCACTGACTCAGGTGTGTACCACTGCGCCTGGTTCAATAAATTCTTTCTGTGAATGATACTCAGATTCTTTAAAAACATAGGTTAAGATTTGAAGAGCTTAGAATCACTTGGTGAATACTTTGGAGAGGAGATAGCTTTGCTATGATTTTTGTGAGTTAATGCCTAATAATTTTTGAAAGTAACATCTCAAAGTGAAAATCCTCAATTTTTAATAACTGTAAATGGTACATAAACCACCTGATTCTAATTAAATTGTTAATGTCATATGCCATGAGGTAGTAATCTCTTGTTAATTATAGTAATAGTAAATGTAAATAATATGAGTGGATAATTAGGTTTTAGTTTGTTAATTTGGGACTATGTTAGTGGATAATACTTATAGCTAAAGGCAACCGAACCCTTGGAGTCCACGAAAAGAAACCTGCCATCATTGAAACACACACACCAACCCCTATGACTTTGGTTGCTGATGCCTCTCGAATCTCTATCTAGTCCAAGTTGGCCATGTTTATGTTCCTGCCTGCTGAGGTCCATTTCAGTGTCTCATGGACATGTTAAAAAACATGTTCAAAATTAAAATCCTTATTTCTAGGCCCTAACTTATTCCTGAATGTCTGTTTCACGGAGTGAAACCACTAGTCTCCTTGTTGCCCAAACCAAAAAACATGAGCCACTCTGGCTGCCTTTCCTTCCATCCAGACATCTTATCAACTACTAAATCAACCCTGTTCTACCTAATAAACGAGTTCTCAAGTCTGTCTGATTTCCTGTTCCTCCTGCCACGAGTCTAGGTCATCTTTATTTCTCTTCTGGAGGACTGAAGTCATCTTCTACTTCATTTCTTGTCTCTCTCTTTTCCTCCTTTTCATCTTGCAGCTACACTGCTTGTTTTGTTTCTTAAGCTATCCTTGGTTGCGATAGTTTTTGAATTCTTGATTCCTGCAGCATATCACCTTTGTATGATCTGGTGTGTATATACTTTAAAATATTTCTTTAATTGTGGATGGACACAATACCTTTATTTTATTTATTTACTTTTATGTGGGGCTGAGGATCGAACCCAGTGCCTCATATGTGTGAGGCAAGTACTCTGCCACCGAGCCACAACCCCAGCCCGTGATGTGGTGTATTCTTATCAGTCCATCCAGAATTCCACCCCCCCCCTCCCCTCAACTGTTCCATGCTTTCTCTCATCTCGAGACTTTTGTACAAACTATGCCCTGAGTTTTTACCTCTAGGATCTTCAGCTGCTCCCCGCCTTCCCCTGCCACGCATGGTTGTTCTTTCCCATCCTGAAGGTTTCAGCTTTACGCGGTCATTTCTGTTAAGGAGGAAACATTCCCTCAGTGGTGACCCACCCATGAAAAAGGCCGCATCTAGGAGCCTTTCTCTGCTGCCTTTCTCAGTCTTCCTCTGTTTTGTTTTTTGCCATAAGCTTCTTGTGTTGGATTGTAATTATTTACTTAATTTCAGGTCATCCTGATAGTTTCTGCTTCAGTAACTGCACGTCATATTTTACTTGTTAGCTAATGTATAACGCTTGGTGCCTCCCGCAGAGTAGGCACTAAGTAAATATTTGTTGAATGATTGAATGAGTAAAATCATAAAAATATCCAGGAATGTCATTGTTTTTCATGCCTTTGCTCTGCTGTTTATCCCATTCCCCCCACATGCATTCTGGGTAGAAGTGATAAACTAGAACTTATTTACATGTAATATATGTAGGTGTAACTTGGGATGCATATTTATTTTAGTCTATTATTATGTATTTCAGGCTGGCTTATTTATTGACAAGGGTGTCAAAACAACCAACTCCAGTGCCGCTGACCCGAGGGAATACCTCTGTTTGGATAACAGTGCAAGGTAGAGCTGGCTCTTTTAACTCACACTCAAGCCTTATCTTGCCAAAGCAGAACTTTCCGAGTGGAGCACATTGTGCTCTTTTCTCTGGCAACACATTTGGGATAACGTTTTGAAAGTTTACAGAGGGTTTTGGAAAAACACTTCTCTGCTGTCCCAGGTCCTGAGTGTGGACATTTATCTTACGGAAATGCCAACAAATTGGTGCTTTTCTCCTTTTTCATTGTGATAAATTGATGTTAGAGCGAGTTACAGAAAGAGAAAGAAGAAAGAGATGTTGAAAAGTTCTTATATTTGGAGAAAAGTGTGACTCATTGAAAAATGTTAAACTAAGATGTTTCACTTTAATCCTGAAAAACCAAAACATATAGAGTTTATGTTTAGTGGTCAAAATGGAACATTGCATTGAATCGATTTCAAAGGGAAAGATCCCTGATTTGATGATCAAGCTGATTCTGGTTCAGTTGTTTGTGGCCTCAGATCCACATCCTAGCCAGGCTCTGTGTTGTTTCCTACATAACCACAGAATGTGGTTGGGATATGGATCAGCATTTCAGCAGAGTTCTGTTACAACCTGTATGTGAGCCAAAATAAATAAAGGGTCTCAGATGGACATAAAGTTTTCTGGGAAAGATGGCAACTTACGGTCATATTTGGTAGACATGGTATAAATATTATTTTTCTATACTTCAGGTTGATTCACCAGTTTATGGAGTTGAACAGGTGCTAGATTTAATGGGCTCTTTTAATAGAAATTTAAGAGAGGAATGCCAGGCCCATTTGTTCTTAAGGGAATAAAGGAGGAACCATACTGTTGGTTAATGAATCTACGTGTGAAGCAGAATCCTTGCGATAATATATCACTAGGGCATGAGGTCAGGAGAAACTGGGGAAAGTAATTTGTAAATTACTCATCAGGATGCCTCATAGGTCAATTTGAGCAATGTAATATTTTAGAGCTATGATCAGATAGCATCGGAAAGCCCAGAAATGATGGGCACTATTTAAGTAAAACACAAGATACTGTATAGTTCATAGTTAATCGACACATGAAATGGATAGATAGGGAAGATAAAATTAATAAAAAGGAGCATAAAGATGAGAACAAATTATGAACCACCAAAAGAATATTAGCAGATGAAGAAATCTATGTTAGAAGGTCTCTCCTGCTTTTTAAGGGTTTATTATAATTTGTAGGACTAGTATAATTTGTAGAACTAGTAATATGTACATTGCTAACTTAGTGCCTCCAGGTAACTCTTTAAATACAGCACAGTTGGCGCCTTTCCTTCAAAAATCATTTATATAATTTAAATAATATTGCTGTGTGTGTATATATATGTGGTATATATACACATATACATATAATTAATATATGTACAAATACAAGTGTGAATAGATGAGTAAACATATTTAAGAATCCATTGATATTTTAACTAGATTTGACAATAAAATTCTACTCATTATGGCTTAAATTTTTTATCAGAGATTTGTTTATGTGAAAATGATAATCTTTCTTCTGCATCCCATTATTTCTCTTACCAGTATGTAAGTGCTATACAGATTGGTAAGGAACTGGACTCCATTTGGATGAACTTAGTATAGAAGTTGAGTTATGAGACATTTGGCAGCTGTGTTCCATACGTTTAACTTTGCAGAGACTAATGTATAGAATGTGTCCACCTGTATTCATATAATCCAGACATGACGAAAAATGCTAAAACATAAATGAGTAGTAGACTAGTCTACAAATTAAATGCCAGGCTCTTGGGATACAGAAGATACTGAGTTCATCAAAGAGGAAGTTGACTCACAATTAATCAGATGAGCCTTTCCTTGTCTTTAAGATGTGTGTGAACTTACAAGAATCCAAAAATGGGAAATTTTAACTCATGGAAGCACTTGATTTGAAATTGAGAAATGCCATCTAAAAAATGACAGAACATTAGAACCACCCAGTACAGTTAAAGCAGAGGACAGTTAAGGCTGGAAGTGTGCTGAATCACATAGATGATGATGAAAAATCAGGACAGTTAGCCATATTTTCTATATACCACATGGGGAAAGAAGATTAAAATAAAGGATATTGAAGCAAGTGGTTAATGACTGAATTATATGGATAGAGAGTTTAGAAGAGGTAAGATGGCTAGAGCAGAAAATCAGATGTTTCTTTATGGTAGTTTTTTTTTTTTTTTTTTGAATAGTTTCTACCTTGTAAAGACAGCTTCCTTTGTAGAACTCGTCTATCTGCTTAATGTTGTGTCATATCTGCACAGCTATTTGCAGCAAGTATGATGACAGATGAGTACGTGTTGACTCAGAGTCAGACTTTTTACCACTTAAGTCAGAGGTAGTTAGGGTAAAGGCCCTGAGTCACATAATTGGATTGAATGCCCTGTCTGCACTGCTACCACCCTAGTCTGAACCTCCAGCATCTGCCTGAAATACAGCCTCCAGAATGGCCTTGGAGGCCATTCATTTCCTAAATAGCAGCCTGTAATCTGCTGAAACCTGATACCTCACTCCCAATTCCAAGCTTCCATTGGTCCCATTGCACCTTGAATGAAGACCCACATGCTCATCTGGCAGGAGCCTGCCCTCCAGCCCATCTTCCTTGCTTGCTCTCCAGCCAATGGGCTTGGAGTGGATGCTTGGAGTGGAGTGCTGAGCTCATGTGTGCCCAGGGGCATGTGTACTTGCTTCTGTTTCTACAGAGCTGCTTCTCACATCATGCAGTTAGAGAGCACCTACTATATGCCAGTCAGTGTGACAGTAGCATTATGGCAAAGCTATTTCCTGACTGTATGTTTGAGAATCTCAACCTGCTGAGCTGATTTTTGAAAAGCTGTCTGTTTTTTAAAAGTTCTTCCCCTAACTTTGTGAAGTAGTAGACTTAGGGGATTATTTGTTTGAGTCATTATAGTGGTTAGTTTTTGACACCAAGTCTGACTTTTTCATTAAGGTTCTCACAAATGGTTTAGAGAGAAGGAAGAGAAAACGCAAAATTCAGGCTTTATAAGTAAATCAATTAAATACAATCTATTTTAGATTTAGACTACTAAACCCAGTTTTATTTCTACATCTGAAACATTTAACAAGTACACAATTCAAATAATTCAATTCACATATGTGTATGTTGAAATATACGATTACTTTATGTGATTAGTTTACATCAGTAACAGGAAACCTAAGAGTCTGTGAAAACATGCTAATTTTCCTGGTTTAAGTGTATATGTGGGTGTGTGGGTGTGTGTGTATTTGTTTTTAATGAAAATGATTTTTGTGTTTATAATGTTCTGCAGTGTCCATTCTGTAATCTGACTTAAAAAAAAAATAAGAAGCTAAGAAGCAGTTCTGTGGGAAGTTGTGTGTAAATGAATGTTACTTTTTTTCTTTGACATTTGAAATGTGAATTATTGTGTCTTAAGATGTTTGTTTTGGCCAAATTTAAATCCTGCTTCTTGATACTTCAGCTTATGACTATAAACAGCTAATTTTTATTCCTTTTTATTTATTTATTTTTTATAAAATTGCCCTCTGTTTAAACCCTCAGGTTTCGACCTCATCAGGATGCAGACCCTGAAAAGCCACGAGTTGCTGCTGTCATCGACAGACTTATTGCTTTTAAAAACAATGATTATGGAGCATGGGTGCGAGGAGGGGATATTATCGTTCAGAATTCAGCGTGGGTATTCTCAACCATGTTATTATCTGATGACACGTATATATTTGTTTTTAAGGTTTTTTTTTTTTTAAACCAATAGGATGAAAGTATGGTGGTGATTCCTGGAATCACATTGTTATTATTATTTTTATTAATAAGACAAGCTCTAAAGAAGTATGCTAGAGTTAACAGACTGCAAATATTTGGAATCGTCTCATTCTTGTGCTTTTATTGGAACTGAACTTGTCTGGTGACATGAGAGCTTTGCAATGAGATTGAACAGAAGCTTAGGATCTAACTTTATGTACCAACGTGGTTTATGTCAGAGCACTAAATATTTGAAACTACCTGTATTTTTTTTCCCCCCTTCTTGGAAAGTCCTGAAAGTTTTTCTGATTTTTTTTTTTTTTCTCCATTGCCATTCAAAGCAAAGCTGTATAATTCCACCTTACTGAGTCTGTTGACTTATTTCTTACCATGACTTGAAGCAGGAAGTTTCTTACTTCTTTTTTTCTACTTGTTTGAAGAGAGGCCTGATGCAGGTTGAGCTAAAGGTTTAGTGATGCAGGTTGAGCTAAAGGTTTGGTGTTCAACCATCTGGAAAGAAGATTTTGATTTTTTTTTTTTTTCCTGGCACTGACCATTAGCTTCTTGGCATTTCACCATCATTTCTGACTTTTATCACCAAGGGGAGAAAATTGATATTATACTGAATCTGTAGAAATGACTTAGGCAACACATATTATACATTTTTGAAAAGAATACTATGATCTAATTATTTCCAAACAATAATTCTAAAAATAATAATTTTAGCTTGCATATGCTGCTTACTATGTGTCAGACACTATTCCAAATACTTGAAGTTATTTAGTATATTTAATGCTTCAAGGATTCTCTGAGGCCTGGCATGGTGGCTCCTAAATGTGATCCCAGCAGCTCCGGAAGCTGAGGCAAGAAAATGGCAAGTTTAAAGCCAGCCTCAGCAATTTAGCAAGGCCCTAAGCAACTTAGCAAGACCCCATCACAAAACATAAAAAGAGCTAGGAACGTAGCTCAGTGGTTAAGTGCCCCTGGGTTCAATTCCCAGTACATGAAGAAAGAGAATTCTCTAAGGGTGGTTATATTATTTATTTCAGCTTATAGATGAGAAAATCAAGGGAGAAAGAGGTCAAATAACTTGCCCAAGGTCACACAGCTAATAATTGGCAAAGCCAGGATTTGAACCAGGTGCCACCACTTTACAGTTTGTGCTTCACTGTGCATTTCAGCTTCTGTGTGGTTGGAGAGAGTAAATATGGGGACTTCCTGGATTTCACAATTATGTATTAGAGAATTCTCTCTTATGCGATAAATTAAAGTGTTCTGTCATCATCTGTTCTCTTACAGATTTGCAGATAATGGAATAGGACTAACCTTTGCCAGGTTTGTTATTGCTTAAAAATGCTTACTTGATTATTATAAAGCCAGGTAAAATTACCCTAGATTTTTTTCCAGGGATGGGAGGCGGATGGAGAATAGAGTAGATAACGCACAGGAATGTTTTATTATTCATGAACATTAAAAAAAAAAAAAAAAAAAGTTAGCACCCTCTTTCTGGTACCACTAGAGGGCCAAAAATACATTTTTATTGACTAATTGAATTCATACCAAAGCAGTAGGTTAATCTGGCTGGAATTCCGCAGAGGAACAAGCCAGTCATAATTTTTGCTTAGAAGAAAGCATTTGAGATTTAGACTGCAGTTTTTTTTAAAAAAATAGGCTTTGAAAGAGAAAGAGAAATAGGAGGTTAAAAAAATATTTTTCTTTTAGAAGCTGCTTTAATTTAGCATTAAGAACTAAACTTTTTGTGTTAATATTTTTCTCCGGATGGTAATCATTGTTGTCGCCATGTTATTATCTCATTTGCAGTGCTGTTGCTTGAGACCAATCAGTTGTGGCTATTAAATTAAATTTCCTTTGTTTCTGTGTAAATTGCAAGGCACTTAATAATTTATAAGAGGTATTTTCACAGTTTAAAGTCAGTTCCTGGTGATTCGATAATCATTGAATTGAAAGTATAATAGAAAAAGGTATTGGCTTTGAAGTTTTTGTTTTTTTTAAGCTATTTAAGTTATAGTTTGCATTCTTGTGAGGTAAACTTGAATTTTTTGAAGGAGTGGAGCTGATGACTGTCTTCATTTTAACAGCGATGGAAGCTTCCCAAGTGATGAAGGTTCCAGCCAGGAGGTATCTGAATCCCTCTTTGTTGGGGAGAGCAGGAATTACGGTTTTCAGGGTGGTCAGAACAAGTACTTTGGCATTGGAGGAATAGACCAGAAGCCTCGGACATTACCTCGGAATAGGTAAACATTGCTTTGGTAATAGAGATTTTTAATTTAAGCAATAGAAGGAAAATGTAACACTGAAAAATTTTCTGTAATAATTCTGGATAGATTGGTTCCTACTGTAACTTCCTATCTTACTGTTGCTCCTGTTATTATCATTGTGTGTATTATCCTCATTAAATTTCATGCATTAACTATTAGTCATTTCATAGATTCTATCATTGATTTTATAACAAGGAAGTCTACCTTGTTTCTTAATTCTTACATAAGACCTTATGTAAGCTGGTGTTTTTTTTTATTTTTCTTTTTACTTTCTTGAGACATAAAAAGTTGCCAAACCATAAACTATGACATTAGGTCAGTTTTCCCTCGGTTTGTGATGTTGGTTTTCAGAAATAGCCACTGGAAAAAGGAAATTACCTCTTGAAAACGAGTCCTAGAAAATAGGAGATGGTTGATGCCAAAATTGACTCAAAACCCCACCACGACTGTATAATTCACAGTGTTTGAGGTGGTAGGGGAGGGGCAGACTTTTGGCTTGTTTTCTGTCAGCATGATCAGAGCCATTAAAATAGTACTTAGCACTAGAAAGATTCTTCAAAGCTTTTAGAAAACTGTTAACTAATTAACCTCTACTTCAGTTCTGTGAGTCTGTTTGGAGTCGTCCTTATTTTATTTGAGAGAAAACCAGGTAGAGAAAATTCAAAGCATGTTCTAAAGACCTCAAATGTAAGTTTATGCCATATTCATCAAGAATCAGCTCCTTAAAGGAGTGCGCTCTCTGGATATTGGGTCAGAGGTAGGAGAATTGGGCAAACAGACTCTCAACTTTACTAGTTTCTGGCAAAGGGTGGCCTGTGTTTGGCTTCTCTGCCCTTGTGCCTGGCTTCCTGAGACTCTGTTTTATTGTGTTGGTGCTGGGTATTGAGCCCAGGGCCTGCACATGTCAGACTAATCCTCTGCCACTAAGATGTACCCCGGTGGTGCTTGTCTTTGTGGAATATTGAGCATCAGGATATGCTATAGTATGTAGAAATCCCATGGAAGCCACTGGGAAAAGAACCTAATGAATTTTTTTAATAGCTAACATAATTAGGCTGCACCTGCCTCTCCTAATAGTGTAGATGGAAAAAAAAAAAGGAGCCACATTGGTTGGGGAATGGGCTGCAGTATCATGGTGGGTGATTTGATTTCATTTTTTTTTTATTGGACATTGTCCTCCAGTTTGATTTCAAATTTGTTTTTGTTTGCCTAGGAAGATTTTCAAAACAAATTTCACATTGATGAATGGATTATTTTTGTTGTACTGATATTTATAATATTTTCTATGAGGGAGAACCATTTTGAGTTATGTGCTTAGAAACATAGCACGATGCACAGGTTTTCACACAGAATACTGGGTTTTCTTGTTAGGGTGTATGCTTTTGTTGTAGCATATCGCCAAGTTGTAATTAGTTACTGTAGAAATCTTTGCAGTGTGATTAAAGAATTCAATAGGAAATTAAACCTAAGGAATTGAGAATATTATAGGATTTGTACATTAATTCTGGCTAAAGATTTATGATTAGTAGGCTAAGGAGAAAGGAAGGATATGAAAACAAAGAAGTTCTCAATCTAGCCAGCCCTTTGACATAGCAAGCCCTGAGGACTTAAGCTTTTTACTTTTATTTATATCATTTCACCCTTTTACTGTCATTTAGTGGCTTCAGAGGAGGTTTTTTGGTGCTGGGGATCTAACCCAGAGCCTTACGCACTCCAGGCAAAGTGCTCCATAAATGAGCTTCACCCCCAGCCCTCAATAAATCATCTTAACTGAGTTGATGCAAGGAATCCAAAGTCACCTCTATAACGAGACCTCTGTTCTATCCAAAAGGAGCCTATCTTCCCTCAGTCTATTGTGTTTATGTCTTTTTGTCTCTATTGCACTCAGTATCTGAAATTTTCACTTGTTTTTTTTTTGTTTATCGTTCCCACTGCAATATATATATATTTTATTCCAGGAGGGACTTGTTTTGGTACCCTGGAATTGTGCTTAGCACTTACAGGATATTTAGCAGTTTGTATAACACAAATAAGTGCTGGTCAAGAGGCAGGCCTATCTGCATAAAACAAAATCTTGTATTTTAACAGGACATTCCCAATTAGAGGCTTTCAGATTTATGACGGGCCCATTCATCTCACCAGGAGTACTTTTAAAAAATATGTGCCAACTCCAGATAGGTACAGCAGTGCAATTGGCTTCCTCATGAAGAATACCTGGCAGATAACCCCCAGAAATAACATTTCCCTTGTGAAGTTTGGTCCACATGTAAGTACATTCTTAAGGTTCCTACACATATATTAGTGGGAAAAGAAGGGATAACAGATTCTGAAGGACAAAAACACAAAGGGTTTATACTAAATCTTAATGTTGGGGAAGAAGAATACGTGCAACTCCTAATCCCATTCACTCTTTCCCACTGAGTTCAAGGCAAGAACAGAAGTCCCAGGTGACTTGGGGTATCTCTGACATTCAAGTGATAATCTTGATTAGGTAAATGACTTAAAGTGATGACATAGGGGGCATGTCACAGGAACATGAGGACTTATGATTTTGGGAAATTGAGTATAATAAGCTAGTACTATAGCCCCATCTCCACTAGGAGGATTTGGGACCTATCTGGTATTTTACTTATATGGAGCTGTTTTTCTGGGTACCTGGAAGATAAAAAATTGGGGACACAAAGGAATGCTGGGAAGTGTGATCAACATCGTGTTCTGTTATGAACTGTTGGGTGGATTTTATAAAAATTGCAAAGAAGATAGACTTCCATTGTTTACAGTGTAGTAGCCCATAGAAGTGAATTTCTTAGCAGTTTCACCATTTCCCTGTTGTCCGTAATACACAGGACAGTCTGATTATGGACTCGCAGGACTTCGCCATCTTGCCAGGTCCACGGTGGTGGTGACATAAGCCAAAACTGGAGAATAGCTCAAAGTTCTCAGTTCTGTCACTCATGTCACAAACTTTATGGTTGACCACTTTAAAATAAAGCACAAGATAGGTTTATCAGTCTCTATCTAGTTTTCTAAAACAGCTAGGGCATAGAACTGAGGTAGGGGCAAAAATTAGGTTCTTGGCTTAATTGGTTGATTTTCTTTTTGGTGCCGTGACCCCAGGTTAAGAGGTGGGCCATACTAAGAGATGTTTTCCCATATAAAATAAGTAGGAAGATTTTTTTCTTCTTCTTTCAGTGCTAGGGATTGACTCCTGGGCCTTGCTAGTCAAGTGTTCTTCCATTGAGCTACATCCCCATCCCTTTATGGTGAACCTTAGAGCACCTCTCCTGTGTGAAGGTTGGCTGTTTGCTTACTCCCATGTGGACTTCCCCATAGTCCTCCTTGCATAGAGTTCAGTGACCACTGATGTGGTCACATTGAAAAGCAGTTTTTGAAATGTTGCATTTATTGTGAGAGTCGTAATGTTAAATTATAACAGCATAAGAGCATGCATGTTGGTTAAGTTCAGAGGTTCATCCTGCTTGGAGTTTTCTGTGGTGGTGATACTCTGGGAATAGTTTCTAAAAGAAACAGTTTGCAAAATTTGTTCTGCATAAACAGGTAGAAAATGTACTATGAGCTTTTCTCAAATTTAACCATAGGAGGCACAAAGGAAAAAGAAAACTGTAAAACTTAAGAATCTGGACCTACTTGACTACAAACTTCACTGTTTTCCAATGAGTAGCTTTATCTAAATGATAAATATCCTTGGGTGATGTAAGAATAAAGAAATGTTAGAGGAAATCAGTAATTTTCCACAAATAAGAAGCAGCTATAAACTGTCATCTTCAATCTGCTTTGCAGGTCACTTGTACATGTTTAGTAAAGGCTTTAAATTAACCACCCGATATAAAAATTACTGAGCTGGGCATGGTCAGGTTGAGGAGAGAGAGACAGCAGTCTACACATTTCAGCAGATTTCAGTGAGTTCAGTAGTAACCCAGATATACTAAGCTACGGCTTACATGATATATCAGTTTTGAACTATACTTATTTTTTGGTGGGGAGGGTCATATGAATAAGTAGCTAAAGCTTTTGGGATGAAATACATTAACTAGCTCTAAAGATATACTTTAATAGGTCTTTAGTTAATTGAGGTATAATTTGCATGCAGGGAAATACATAGGTCTTATGTGTGGAATTTATAATTTTTGGCAACTCTCTATATATACAACTTCATAGTTCTTTTTCTCTCAACTCTGTTCGTTTCCCTTACCATAATTAGTTTTGTCAGAGCAGGTTAATAGTTTTCAGTGGGGGGGAAAAAGGGAATAAAAAGATGAGATTCAATATTTGCCAATTGACCTTTGTAAGGCTTTAGACATTTTTCCCCCAAGCAGACTCTGATTGACTGGGTGCCGTAGTTACCAACAATGAACCCTAACTCCAAACTGTTTTCACTTTAAAGCAGTTGTGTGATGGGCAGGCACTTGGGTCATCGAAGACTGATGCCGAGATGGCAGGAGCCCTTATTTTGTGATGTCCTTGGTTTTCACTGCCATCAGGTCTCTCTGAATGTCTTCTTTGGAAAACCTGGGCCCTGGTTTGAAGATTGTGAGCTGGATGGGGACAAGAACTCCATATTCCATGACATTGATGGCTCTGTGACAGGGTACAAGGATACTTATGTGGGACGAATGGACAACTACCTGATCCGCCATCCAAGCTGTGTCAACGTGACTGAGTGGAATGCAGTGGTTTGCAGTGGGACCTATGCCCAGGTAGGCCCAGAAGGCAGTTGGATGCTGAGTCCTCAAGCTTCTCATAGCGCTGCCTCTATGAGGAGGTCACTTCAGCTTCTTGGTGTGATTGGTGCTTTGCCAAGAGTGATTTTTTTCAGGGGTGGGGGAGTGAGTTTTACTGAAAGCCACCTCAGTTTTGCAAATGAAAAAGTGATTTGTAGTAGGACAAAATGATTCACCCTTGTTGAAATAGGTTTGAAATATTGCTGTGGAGAGAACGCTTGTGTTTTGGCTCTTAGGTTTCTTGCCCTGTTCCAGCTGTGTCCCCTTAGAGGAAGTTTTATCCTTTGCTTTCAGGGACATATTTCTTTACTTAATTAGGGAATCTGACTAAAGTGGGAAGTTCCTCTCTGGGAGGTGACCCTGATGACAGACACGTGAATACAAGGAAAACATTTAGTGTGTGGAATGGCACAGGAAAGTCAGGGCTCTAAGTTGCAAAGGTAATTTTGACAGTGAGATTTGAATGGAAGAGATTATAGAACGGAGGCACCAACAGCCCAGAATTTTGAAGGAAGCAGACCCCCCTTGCCCCCACCCTATTCTAGACAATGAGAGGTTAGGATTTAATAATAGACTGTCAGGGGAGATAAAAGAATAAAGGAAAGGGGATGGTTAGAACATAGGGAAATTAAAGGAAGAGCAAAGATCCTTTAAGTGGAATTTGGGCTCTGAAAGCCCCCAAGGCAGGGAAGAAGCCCTCCTGCCCCTCCATTTTTTTGGAAGATGCTCTTATTCCGTCGTCTGGACTCTTCCTGTGAAGGGACCAGTTTTGTGATCTTTCCCCACCGCCAGCCTCTGCTTGCTTTGCCTGTTAAGCGTGCATTCGTGGACTCTGCCTGTCCCTTCTCTGAGCAGCCGGAGCTTACTGTATTTCTACCACTCAAGCTTCTGTAGTTGGAGCGTCTTATAGTGGAATTGTTCACCACTCTTCTGACTTTGAATCATGACTGTTAAAATATGTGACTTTTACATTTAAAAACTTAAAAAACAATTTTTGGATTCTGATCTATCAACAAGGACAAAGGGCTTGAATGTGATAAAGATTCGACACTGCTTCTCATTTATTTTAATGTGTTATTAGCTTCTGTGTTATGGCATTTCTCATTACCATGAAGAAAAAAAAAAAAAACAGAAACAAAGTAATATAGGACTAAGTCCTGGGGGACAAGGAGAGAATAGAGAATTAACTGCAGTATAATACTGAGAAGAATGTGGTTTGAAAATATGATTTCTTTTTTTTTTCTCTCTCATTTTATTCTTAATCAGAATTTCCTTTGCTTCAAATTGTTTGCCCATCTGTACTTAGGAATCTATGGCCATTCTAGAATTAAAACTAAAGCAAAAGCCAAAAATAAAAAGCCCTCAGTCTTTTAATAGCTACAGTTTTCATTAAATTTTTTTTGTCAACCATGTGTATTCACGTGTGGGTATCTGTCAGCTTTCTTAAAGTGGTAGATGCTCACTGATGAAAATTATTATGAATTTATAAAGTACATGGTTATGATAACTCATACTTTTTTATAAATTAATTTTAATAATAAATGTTATATGTATTTTTTCATTTATATTTCAATATTTACTCATAAATTATTTATCCCTTTGGGTTTTTAACATTATTTGAGGTAGGAACTTAATCTTTCTATCTTAACAAAGCAGAAGAGTAGTTCCATTTGTACTTGTAGATGCAGGAAAAAATAAGTCATCAGGGACCTCCCAGGAGACTCTGGGAATGGTAGAACTGCAGGTCAGGAGTTCTCGCCTGAGAATTTGTAATTTGGGCTGGAAGTTCTCATCTGTAACCATTTGCTCTTGCTTAGAAATAATGTAGCAAACATTTGTAGGCAAAAGACAGTAGCATCTGAATCCCAACATAGAATAGTTATTTTATAGCTGTATGTAAACATTTTTAAATGGCATATGAGCTCCTTGCGTACGTGAGGGATAAAGACACTCAGGAAGAAAGGTTGTAACAGAGAATTAAGGTCACTTTTGCCACCTCCAGTCATCCTTGGGCAGGAGGTGGGGGATGTACATGTCTGCCTGCCCACCTCCCCCAAATTAAATATATGTCAAATATAAATAAAAGATTTAAGAAAATAATATATATTAAAGTCTATATTACATGGGTATTTAAATGAAAACAATCAGAAATATTAAAAGTATGTTTTCTATCTATTTTTAAGTCTTTAAGTGGTGTCAGTACAGAAGAATATTAAAGTAGTCAGACATGAACAAAAGAACATATATGTAATTAAGTCATTATAGACAAGATTGTAAGAAATGGAAGAAAAAATATGGAAGTATTCTTCATAAAGCATCAATATTCACCAAACGTTTTAATAATTCTGGAGAATTTAGTTACTGGATACTGCTTTGTTTTAGGAAATTGTTCTGAGGTTTGTCCTTTGGAAGATGCATTTGTGGAAGGTTCTGTTTTGGCATGAAGAGTGGCTTGAATGCCACTGGAATAAATTCAAGATTTTCAAATTTGTCTCGGCTTAATGTTTTTCCAGTTGCTGCAGAGTACTTTATAATTCTTTTTTTTTTTTTTTTGAATGGGTGAAAAATGACTTCTTGGGCTAATGTAGGTCATGGAAAATTGAAAGCCAAAGCCCCAAGATATATAAATTTTCCATCTCTTGGTTTGGAGGAAAATCTCTTAGATTTGAGTAGAGGGTATCAGTTTTCACATTAGTTTACTAATTTTTTTGCCCATGTGTTCTTCAGATTGAGGGATTTCATGACAGGCTGAATAAGCCACAGGAGTTTTATATTCTGATGAATAAGCTGGCCTGCAGTGGTGGAACTGATGATGAAGATCTTGGCTAGCAAGAACGCAGGGTCTGTTCTGACCACATCTAGTTTAAGCAGGCTGCATTGTTAAGTGTGGCTTAGGATGTAGTTGGCCACTGCTCATGTAGTCTGGCACAGATCACAGAATCTCTCTTTTTAATGTAGAGACACTTGACTTTGTGCTAGAAAGATTTGTATAGTTATTTCAATTTTCATCATCTTTCATTCAGTTCTTATTTGTTCTTTCAAGGTCTATGTACAGACATGGAACACACAGAATCTTAGTATGACCATCACACGAGATGAGTATCCATCCCACCCCATGGTACTCCGGGGGATTAACCAGAGGGCTGCCTTTCCGCAGTACCAGCCTGTGATCATGCTGGAGAAGGGCTATACCATCCATTGGAATGGGCCAGCACCACGGACTACTTTTCTATACCTCGTAAACTTCAACAAGTATGTTTCTATTACTGTCATTTCAAACAGTTGGGCAAGTACTGACTTAGTGAAGAAAACAATAACATATTTCCTTCCTATCAAGAATGCCTGTTTCATGTACTTTTTTCCTGTTCTGGAGAGGCTGTATGTTTTGTGTTGATGGAGTAAAGAGATTATTTATATAAATTGGGTCCTGTTATTTTGAAAACATTTCTTTTTTTTCTGAGACCCATGTATTGTGTACATAAAGCTATTTAGCAATAAGTTTTAATGGTAGGCTGCTGAACTTAAGTCCCTGTAGCTGAAGTTGGAAGAAGTTTTATATGATTTTCCAAATGGGCACTGGTAAAATTAAAAGATTTTTGATGCCAAGTTTAGACTTGACAGAAGAAAGTGGGTTTGATTGGTAATATCTGCTGTGGGAAGTGGGGGGAGTTGGGGTTTAAATGCCCTGACTTAAAGCATGATTTTGTCCCTTCTCAGTTGTTTGTCCCAATGATATCAAACTCAATCCAAGTTGATATGTTTACATTAATTTACGCAAGTGTATCAGTTGATAAAAAGAAAAATGAACTCATACTAGATGTGCAGAAGAAAAAAAACCTGAATGAATAGATAAATTCAAACTCTTTTTTCCCTGTAGTGGGTAGAGGATATGGCCACTAAATCTGCCTTAGGGAGTGGGGCCAGGCTGCAGTCAGAAAGTGATACTTTGGTCAGTCTTGTTACAAAATCAGAGTTGGGACAGGGCCTACTCTACCTGGGGAATGATGGATTTGGTGAGATGGGAACATAGGGTGTCAGGAAAAGTAACCCAAAGTGAAGTCAGATAGGAGAAAGGGGACTACAGTTGTCCTTGTGTGTCCTTGGGGAACTGGTTTCTAGGACCACCCACCCACCCATGAGTACTAAAATCTGTGGATGCTCAATGCCTGTTATACCGTCCTATATATTTTAAACCACTTCTGGATTACTTATAAAACCTAATATGATATAAATGCTATGCAAATAATTATATATATAGTTTAAGGAACAATAATAAGAAAAGAGTGTGTTTTCACCAAAGCTGCAATTTTTTATTTTGAAAATATTTTTGAATTGGGGTTCATTGGTTGAATCCTGTGAATGTCGACTCTGCAGATAAGGAGGGCCCACTGTATTTTGAAGGGCAGGAGCAAAGCCATCTAGATCTGTAAAACTGTTAACCTGTGGGGTTCTATGAAGCTGCTCAGATATGTGCCTAGAAAATTGCCATGGCTCATTCACCTGACTGGTCATAAAGCTCTGACTCATGGGACTCTCTTTGAACACCCAGTTGAAGTAAACAGAGAGGAATAGAACTTACAGTTGAGCTATAAATAGGTCACTTCCAAGAACGGGTGCTCATCATGGTGGGTGCCCTTGCTCTGAAATAGTTAGGCAGATGGCACGTGCTCTACACTGAACCATCGCTTCTCTCTAGCACTTCTCTAAAACTTCCCATACTCATTCCTCACTCTGCCTTTTCCCTCTTCATCCCTGTTGGTTCTGGCTCCTGATGTCACTCAGATCTCTACTGCTTTCTACCCCCACAGATTATGACTGAATTTAGGCCATCATCAATCCCCCCGCCTTTTTGGGGGGGAGGTGGGTACTGGGGATTAAACTGAGGGGCACTCAACCACTGAGCCACATCCCCAGCCCTATTTTGTATTTTATTTAGAGATAGGGTCTTACTGAGTTACTTAGCATCTCAGTTTTTGCTGAGGCTGGCTTTGAACTCACGATCCTTCTGCCTCAGCCTCCTGAGCCTCTGGGATAACAGACATGCCCCAGTATGCCCGGCTTTCATCATCATCTCTTTCTTGGAACCCTGCAGCAGCCTCTTACTAAGTCTCCCTATGTCCGATGCTTAGTTCACATTGTGTTCAAGGAGAGATTTTTTTTTTTATTTGTAAATTAAGCTTATTTCAAAACTGATACAGGAAAGCATAAGCATTACACATATTTATGGGTTACCACATGATCTGATACATGTATGCATAGCATATTTAAGTCAAGTTTTACATATCTATCTTCTCAAGTGTTTATTATTTCTTTATGGAGGAAATACTCTTTTCCAGGGTGAGATTTCTTAAAGTCCAATCTGAGACTGTCAGTGTGTTCCAGAGAATTCAATAAAAGAAACAAATAATAGTCAGGGAGGATTGGGAAGAAATGTCAGTGAGTGATCGGTATTCTAAAAAGTTACATGGAGCAGGATTATGCACTTGAGGTGAAATGTTAGAATCAAATGATGCAGGGCTGGGGATGTGGCTCAGTGGTAGGGCTCTTGCCTAGCAAGCAGAGGATTCTGGGTTCAATCCTCAGTACTGGGGGGAAAATGCACAAGTTCTGTATAAAGTACTGTGCAAGGTTTTCATCGCATACTAAGCAAGTAAAAACATTTTCAAGTGAAAAAAGGCTGAACCTAAAAGTTTCAAAAATCCACATGGGCCTAAAAGTTAGTCATGCTTTTCTAGTTTAATTAGGTAGAAGTTATAAAAATTATGTGATGAGGAGAGGCAAGAGGAAGACGGGGGTAATTTCTTTTTCCAAATTTAATATAATTATAGAGCAGTAATAGACTTTGTCATAGTTCCACTTCTGAAAATAACACTTTTTTTTTTTAAGAGTTATAAAACCACTGGGCACAGTGGTGCATGCCTATAATCCCAACAACCAAGAGGCTGAGGCAGGAGGTTTGTCATGTTTAAGACCAGCCTCAGCAATTTAAGGAGGCCCTTATCAACTTAGTGAGACCCTGTCTCAAAGAGAAAAAGAAAAGGGCTAGGGATGTGGCTCAGTGGTGAAGCACCACGAGAGTTCAATCCCCAGTGTGTACCCCCAAAAAGAGTTAGGAAGCCATACTCACTTATTTAACATAATAAAGAAAGTACAGGGAAAAAAAACATTAAAAAAAGCATGTAAACATTTATATTGTTCTCTTCTTTATCCACACTCAGATTTTCCTGCACATATGGATGTGCAGAAATTTTCTTTAACTGCCTCTTCCTGCATGAATACTTAGTGTTTCTCCTGTCCTCTGCTCGTTTGCTAGTATAAAAACCTCATGGAACATCTCTATTTGCATTTCTAATTATTCATCAGTGGGATTACTGGGTAAAACTTGTGTGACAATTTAAAGGTCTTATAACAGATTGAGAAAGTTCTTTAGAATGATGGAAAAGTTCTGGAAATGAAGAGTGGTGATGGGTGCACAGCCAGGTGAATACACCCAATGCCACTGATCGCTACAGCTAGAAGTGGTTAAAATGGTGAACAATAAAAAGATGAAAAAAAAAAGCAAATTATTTTAAATGACTTTTTAAAAGGATAATCAATATCTAACGACATTAAAAATACTAAGGTAATTTGGTGATACACATCAAAGGCATTAAAAAAGCAGTTCTGCCTGCCACTAGAAATTTCTTAATATTATTACAAAAGATAAAAATATATTTATGAATAGAAAAAGTCTTCAGAATGATTTTACCATTGTACACTTCCACCACCAGGCTGTTAGTCTTTCTGTCTCAATACACTCATACCCAATCATCTCACTTGGCTTTATTATCCATTTGGAGTATCTGAGTATATTTATTCAATGTTTATTCACAGTCTCCCAAATCCTGTTGAAACCAGATTTTTTTTTTCTCTGTAGAATATATTCTGCAAATTTATTGGTAAGAGAAATGTGGGCAACAGATAAAAGTAGGTGATTGGTTAGTATGTCAGGGTTTGGGATTTTCATTGTTAGTGGCTCAACATACAGTGGAAATTTAAGAAGGAATAATTATAGTTAAAATTTATATATGCCATGATTCCCAAAGGATTTTAACTCAAGTGTGAATTATTATTATTATTTTAATTGTATCTCCTTTAAAGGAATGACTGGATTCGAGTAGGCCTCTGCTATCCATCAAACACAAGTTTTCAAGTTACCTTTGGCTTTTTACAACGACAGAGTGGCTCATTATCCAAAGTTGAAGAATATGAGCCCGTGAACTCACTGGAAGAACTGCAGAGGAAGCAGTCTGAGAGGAAATTCTATTTTGACTCCAGCACAGGGTAATTCAGTGGAACCAGGGCATGAGAATGAATGCTATTTTTCTTTAATGGTGAAATTACTAGTTCTTCATCGTAGCCAAGAATTGCCTGTGATATGATAGCTGTTTAGGAAAGCAGCTGATGTGGGTGCTTCTCTGCACATCGTTATTAAGGGTTTAGAGGAGAACTAGAATGACTGGTTATTATAGCTGGCAGTAGGAATTGAGTGAAGATGTTTGCTATTTACATATTAAGACAATTTAGGGAGAGAAGTTATCTTTGACAATGAATAACCAGTAGACCCAACTGAAAATGAAAATCCTTTTTTCTTCAAGAAGTCCAAAGGTAGTTATTTACATGTGATAGAGTTCAGATTTCAGTGGAAGCGCTTTTTTCTCTTGCTGCTGCCTTAAGGTTGTCTTTCAAGTTGACCTTGAGTTTTTGAAGGTCATTGTATAACCATAGCATATTTGCTTTCAACTTTCTCTAGGCTGCATCTTTCCACTGTTTAATTCTAATCCTGTTCACCTGGGGTCCTGTTGGCTTTGTCTGCTTTTGTCCAGTTACAGTCTCTCAGCCTGTGGGTTATGGTAGGCTTGACCTCCTGTCTTATTCCAGCAAGTGGCATGCTCTTTCAGTCTCCATCCTTAAGCTGACATTCCAGCCATATACCATTGTCTAGGTACTGTAAAGATATTAATGTAAATAAGATGCATTTCTTTCACAAATTCACAGTCCATTGAAAGATCTGGGCATGCAAAGCAAGTAATTAAGAGAGTGAAAGATTTAAAGGCTGTAAATTCTATAATGGGATATTTAATGTGCCTTTGTGGATACTTACCCTAGAGTAACCAGAGACATCCTGATAGGGTGACACTGGACCTCCCAAGGAACAATTAGGAGATGGAAAAAGAGATGGGTGAGGTTTGCAGGCGGAAAGAACAATGTGCACAAATGCATGGGCGCATGGAAGAATGTGGCATGGCATGTTTGGGGAAAGGCAAAAAGCTCAGAGTGGGGAGAAGGGTGGCAGGATTGATTGGGGGAAGAAAATTAGGGTTCAATTGTTGAGCGTCTCGTTGGCCTTTGAAAAAATTGCAACTCATTTTCTCTCCAGGACCTGCAGTGACCGGTGTGATCAGCCTAAGTTTTTTCTTAATAATCATCACTAATTTTCAATTTCTAATTAGAGTCAAACCATCTACCTGCATTTTTATTCTGTAGATGACAAATTCCACATTCCCAGTTGTTTTTCCACAAAAATAAATGGAGTACCCAGATTTGTAAGGATAGTCTGGTAACCACAAATTAATGATTTACCTGAATAATAAGAGGTAAATATTTTCTGGTCTGGGTATCTCAAGAATCCTTCAGCCTCTGAACAACGATTTTGTTTTAAATTCCCTTTATTTTTACAATTTTAATTATATTTCAGAAATTACATTTCAATCAGGTCCCTGACATTCTAAAATTATTGGATGGTAAGGCAGTGACTAACTTTTTAACTCTCTCTCTTTTCTTTTTTTTTTTTTGTAGTTGTAGATGGACAGAATGCCTTTATTTTATTTATTTTTATGTGGTGCAAAGGATCAAACCTAGTGTCTCACACATGTAGGCAAGCACTCTGCCACTGAACTACAGCCAGCCCAATTTTTTACCTCTTAATCTCACCATTGCATTGTTCAGTGACCTCATATTAAAATATGAATCCTTTTTTATTTTTAAATATTTTTTAGTTGCAGCAGTAGCTTTATTTATTTATTTTTATGTAGCGCTGAGGATCAAACCCAGTGCCTCACACATGCGAGGCAAGTGCTCTACCACTGAGCTACAGCCCCAGCCCAAAATATTAATTCTTGATTACTGGTTATCAATCATTTTATCAAAGTCCTTTAGAATCTTGACTTGCTTTGGTTTAGAAAGACTGGGTTTGCAGATAGATATTGGACTGCTGCCTGGGAGTTAGATTTTTCTGACCATCTTGGCAGTAGGAGGAAAAGTTGGAGAGGGTGGAACTCTGTTGATTTAGACTGAGTTTTGCTCAGTTACAGACTGAAGGACCCCAGGCCCATGTGCTCTTGGAACACATCACAGGAATTGATTTGAGACTATCTTGACCATAGCCAAGCAGAGTTGTTGTTTTATGACTTCAATTTTGTACCTTAAACCAAAATGATTTATGAGCAAAAAGACAAAAAGAAGAAGAAGAAACCACATCAATTTAGGAATCCTAAGCTCAATACAAGTATACAGTTTTCTAAGGAATTTTTGAGCCAGGCCAAATTCCATGCTCTCAGATTACCTATTTAACTAATTTAAACCAGAAATCAACTTTGATATCTTCCAGAATGACTGAATCAAAGAATTGAAATATTTTCCAAAGCAGTACTGCATTTGACTTAAAACCCTACAAGGACAGGGAAGAAAGTGAAACAATTCTATTGGTTTTGCAATTAATTTTTCTTCTTACGAAAAGTTACTTATTGGAGAAATCCCTTTGGCCATGAGTTGATTTGAGGAATTTTATAAGTTTTTGAGAGGAAGTCTAACACCAAATGGGTTGCTCTTTGCTTTGTGCAGGTTACTGTTTTTGTATCTCAAAGCCAAAAGCCACAGGGATGGCCACAGTTACTGTTCATCTCAGGGATGTGAAAGAGTCAAGATCCTGGCATCAACAGACTCAAAAGACGTCAGTAATTGCATGGCCAAAGCATATCCACAGTATTATAGAAAGCCATCGGTGGTCAAGCGCATGCCGTCCGTGCTCACCAGACTCTGTCAAGGCTGTGGCACTCACCAGGTAAATAAGGAAGAAGAGTGGGCTGGGGTCTGGGAGCAAAAATCAGGGGGTTTCTTTGGAATAGGAGCACTTTTCTTTGAAACATATGTGTTGCCAATTTATAAACACTTGCTGGTGTCTCCTAAATTGGGGCCTATTCTAGAATGTGATCCTTATAAGAAGCAAAGTAGTCCAAATTTATAACAAAAGTACCTATTCCCTGTGAGACATCAGTTTACTCTGATTAGCTGTGGCTTTTATAGTTTGAAATTAGAGGTTACTATATTGGCTATCCTTTTTTCTTTCCCAGATTTGTGATTCTGTTACAATGTTGCCACTTGGTTTATACATCAAAAAGTGATATAAAAATGCTTTGTTTTATTGGTAGTGTGAAATTTCTCCTCAAAATGTGCAGCTTGTGTGAGAATCATTCCTTTTTTTCCTTTTTTTTTTTTTTTAAGGTGGAAAGCCACTCTTTAATTTTGAAGCATGTGCTATTATATTTCCTTGTAATTCAAAGAACAGACTGACTTTGGTTAGAAGTGAAAAATGCTTCCTTTGATAGATTTCTGATTAGACTACTATATTTTAATAGATCTTGGTTCAAAAATGGCAGTGGAAATAAACCCAAACAATGTGCTTAAATTCCACATATGAATGGGTTCCAAAGGAATCAGACCAGTTCCAGGTGAAAAAGAAATACAGAATGAATACTGCCCCGACTCATTTTTGGTCTTCACAAAACAAATATGGGCTAAGGTAATCATCCTCTAAGTGTAGTCCCCCCAACCAGCAGCAACAGCATCCCTGGGAACTTGTGAGAAGTGGGAATTCCTGGGCTACCCCAGTCCTACTGAGTCAGCAGCTCTGGAGCAGGGGCCCAGCAGCCTGCAGCTTAATAGTCCTGCAGGTAATTCTGATTCTATTCACATTTGAGTTCTACTGAAGATGGTTTTTAGAGCAAGAATTGAATGATCACAGAAGTGCCTACTGCCTACTTATATGGAGAAAACTTCTAAAGCTTGAGCTTTCATTTCTAATCAGCGTGATGGATTTGAGGAAACAAAATCTTTCACTGCATAAATTCTTTATTTCGTTCTCTCTTTTCATTTATTTTTGGCTTTGTGGCAATGAAAGCAGGGAGAGAAAGATGGATTTATGCTGCCCAATAGGATAGAGAATGAGTGTTGTTGTTGTTGTTGTTGTTTTTTAATGGCAACTCCTATCACAATCTCAGTCTCCCATATTCTTGAGTTGCCTATATCCTCCCATACAAGTAAAACCAAAAACCAAACCGACAAAACAAAAAAGCCTTGTGTATATGAAGAGTATGTTTGTGGGTATATGTACATGTCGACGGGCCCTTTGTTGGTCCATGTTTTCTCTTTCTTTTTTCTTTATTTGTGGTATTTTGGGTTGAACCCAGGGCCTTGCACATGCTAAGCAAACTCTCTACCATTGAGCTGTACCCTAACCCCTATGCAGTATTTTGACTGTTAAAGTGCTAGTTTGAGGTGATCTTTGTGAGAGACTAATTTTTCCAGCCTCATTCTTGAGTTGGATTTGTTCAGAAAGTTCTTCATTGCTGAAGAGACTTTATTTAATTTTTACTTTTGTGTGGTATTGGGGACTGAACCCAGAGCCCCATCACATACCAGTTAAGCTCTCTACCACTGAGCTACACCTGCATGCTGCTGAAGAGACTTTATATAACTTATAATCAACATTATTTGTGACAATGATTAAGTTATCCTTGGAAACATCCTAGGCTTTATTTCATTAAACAGTTTCATGCATTAACATGTAGCATTCTTTATTCTTGTGCCAGAAGCACTGATCATAATTTTTTTTAATGTCTTAAGTACTGACTTTGTTCAGTTGCAGAATACTTGAAGTATTTGGGAATATCACTTTTAGTTTGAGAGGATTTTTTATTTTGAATATCAAAGTGAAACACATGTATTTAGAAGTAAGTAGGAAAATTCAGATGAACTTTTGACTCCAAACCTGAAATTCAAAGAAATGTCCAGATTCTGAATGCTGCTTAGTCTTCTGATGATTATTTGTTCTTGCAAAAAAGTTTTTGACATTGATTTATTAGGAAATACGCTTTGAAGTGTTAAATTATGTGAGAGTTAAGTGTTTTGAATGAGCAGAAGCCTCATGGGGCGAGATTGGAGGAGTGGAAGGGATGAGGAAAAGGAATCACAAAGGCAGGGTGTGGGGAAGAAGGTGCCGAGCTCATGGGGAAGTGAGGGAGGGGCCCTGCCTCTTGAATGTGATAGGTTGGAGAGAAATGAGGGCCTGTCCCTAGGTGTAGCTCTGTCATGAGACTCTCTGCAGGTCACAGAGTTGTGCTGAGACCTGGTCATGTACAAGGCCACTGGAAATTTTAAACAGAGTAGCCCTTGTTGTAGGTACTTCTTTCCTCAATCCTAGAATGACTGAGCCCCAATTCACGATAATCGATCAGAAAAGAACTTTTAAAAAGATTTGTATCTATATTTGCCCAAAACGTTTACAACAATTTAAATTCAATGCATATTTATTAAGGCACTTACTGAAATGACTGAATTTTTTTGAGGGGAGGATGCTGGGAATCAAACCCAGGGGTTAGCACATACTGAGCCCATGTTCTACCACTAAGCTATACCTCGAGCCCCTGAATTAATTTTGTCAACAAGATTATATTTGTTCGAAAGAGATTGTTCCAGAAAATGAAAAATTACACTTTTTGTATTAAGCATTTTAAAAAAACGGAGTTCAAGGTTATGCAATATGTACAAAAATCTCAGAAATAGAAACACAATGGCACTAATAATATAACTGAGTTTCTCTGATGGACCCTTTGGGAAGAGGAAATAGTCACCTTAAATATGGAACCTCTTCCTATCTAGGTGGTGTTTACCAGTGATCCTCACAAGAGCTACCTCCCTGTGCAATTTCAGTCACCCAGCAAAGCAGAGACTCAGCGCGGAGACCCATCTATTATTTCTGTAAGTACTGTCTTGTGTTGTTTTAGTCTATTTGGGCTGCTGTGAGGCGGGGTGGCTTACACACAACAGAAACCTGTTTCTCTCAGTTCTGGCAGCTGGGCAGCACATAGGTAGGTCAAAGCACTGGTAGATGTGGCCTCTGAGGAGGACCTGTTTTCTGGTTCTTATATCTTGGTGCCTTCTGTTGTGTCCTCAGATGGTGGAAAGGTTGGGTTCTCTCTTGAGTTCCTTTTCTAAGGACACTAGTCCCTATCCTGAGGGCTTCACTCTCATGTCCCGATCACTTTCTGAAGGCCCCACTTCCTAATACCATCACTTCAGGAATTAGGAATACAGCAAAAGTTTTGCCCACACAACATTCTGACCATAGCAGGTGTGTATCCTGCGGTGGATTCTTGCTTTTATCCTTTATCCTGATGACCTATATTAACTCTGATAGTAGTCACTGGTTTTAACAACCTTTTGATTATTGGTGGCAAATGATACAATGAGGCATAAAAACCTCTTTAAACATTTGTAATGTGTTTTAAAATACATTATTATCAAAATTCTTTTTTTCAAAGTGGATTGTTTACTGATTACTTTTGGGCTAATGTTAACACTTGTTCACATTATCTTTTAGTCACTGTTATAGATGACTCTGATTTCATTTCTATAAGAGAAAAGGCATCTTTGATTTGCTATAGGCAATTATCACATAGAAAACTGTTTTACCTTGATTTTCAACTTAAAATGAGCGCTCAAGATATGGGGAATGAAGGTTTTAAAATTTCTTTAACTTTTTATTTTGAGATTGTCTATTTTTTTAGTTTTTTTTGGGGGGTGAGGAAAGTGAAAATACAAGAATTAGCTTGCCGCAGTCTGGCTGGGCACAAATCACGAGCCACTCAAGCAGGAACAAACTTTATTTCCAAACTCCCGTGTACACCACGCACGTGGCCTTCTCCCGGGACACACCACACACCAACCGGAATTCCTCCTCCAGAAATCCCTCCTACAACACTTCCCCAACCAAGGCGAACTCCCCAGGAACTCCAAAGTAGCAGACCCAGGCAGGGGTCTGCAGGGGTCTAATATACATTTAAATACACAGCTTAACATAACCATCATCATCTCAATGGCTTGCTGGCGTCACTGTCACCTCTCAACCACTCCGTTCTGGCAAAAATGCCGTGCATCGGTTACACATCCACATTTTTACATAATGCCATATTAGTAACTGTTGTGTAACCGATGTGATTCTGCAATCTGTATTTGGGGTAAAAATGGGAGTTCATAAGCCCCTTGAATCTAATGTATGAAATATGATATGTCAAGAGCTTTGTAATGTTTTGAACAACCAATAAAAAAAAAAATGCCATGCGTCATCCCGACTTGGCTGTGGCCCTCAACATTAGCTGTCTTTTTAAAAATGGTTTAATGGAAGTACAGTAGTGAGTCTCAGTGTTAACACTAGAATTTGAGCTTAGAGTCAAGTTAGTCATGGGAATCGAACCGTGGCTTGTGACCTATCCCAAACCAGGTTGACCTGGGAGCCACCTTGTAAAGAGCTCTTTGTGGGAGCAGGTATCTAGCCTCTGGTTCATAGCCAGCCAGGACCTGCACCCTGTCTCACATGATCTCTTTAGAAGTTCATTTTTTGTTTTTTCCCAGTGGTGGACAACATGATCACAAATCCATTTATATGTGGACAAAGTTATATTTTAGTTTTTTTTTTTCTTTCCCAATTTGTTTTTGTTGTAGTAAGAGACACGTAGCACAAAATTTACCATCTTAACCATTTTTAGGTGTTGAGTTCAGTGGTGTGAAGTACATTCATATTATGCAAACACCACCACCATCTAATTCCAGAATTTAAATTTAAATTTTACTTAATAGCTTTGAATTAAGGAGATTCCTGTTTAAATGTAGCTCAAAGATTTCTTAAAGACTGTATTGACATTCATTCCCCTGTGTTAACAGTCCTTTATTTTGTAGGATGCTGAAGATGTAATTTTATGAGCATGGAATTTGTTAGCTCAGCCTCTTCATGCATTCATGAAGGCTGATCCCAGCCTACTGATTACATCTGTTGGGGGTTGCATAAGGGAGGAGGGTAGGTGCTGAGGCCCACTGTTCTAATAGCTCACTAGATAATTGAAGAAGAAATTGTTTTGCCTCCCCAACCCAAACAACAACAACAACAACAACAACAAACCTTCAGAAAGGTTATGCCCAAGGTCTGAAGACTTAGTTTGATTCTACTACTGCACATTGGGTGCCCGGGACCCTGGAAAAATCAAGGGACACTGTGTATCTCCAGCGTTCCCTTCTGGTTGACAGAAAAACAGCTTTTCCCTCTTGCAGATACATAATATAAGCATTCTTTCCTGGGACTTGGCATTGCATTGTTTTTTATGGAAAGTTTTAATTTAACTAACAGGTTTTGGAGGATAGTTTTTCACAAGAACAGTTGGAGTGTATTGAAAATCATTATATATTTTTTTCTCAAATTTGCTTCAATTTTTTTTGGTAGCAGGGATTGAACTCAGGGGTACTTAATGACTGAGCCACATCCCCAGCTCTTTTTTATTTGAGACAGGGTTTTGTTAAATTGCTTCATGCCTTGCTAAATTGCTAAGGCTGGCTTTGAACTTGCAATCCTCCTGTCTCAGCCTTCTGAGCTGCTGGGATTACAGGCATGTGCCACCACATCCAGCTGTACTTCATTCTTAAGCATTCAGATTTTTTTAAAAATAAGGGAATCTCTTCTAGTCTTTGCACATAGAAAATTTACTTCAGAATCTCCAGATCTCTTCACTAGATTAGAGCAATTTAAACATAACTAACAAGACTATTTTGAATTTTGGGAAGATCAATATGATTAGAAATAAAATTTGAATATAATTTCTCCAAGTCAGGTCAGGTGAAGTGGTGAGAGTGTTTCTCCTTGGCTAGCTCACTTTAGTTCAGTTTATGATTTTCCAAAGAGTAACATTGCCTTTGGATTAGTATTTAGCCATCTTTGTTTTATTTTTCCTTTCTGGCTGAGAACTTAATAATATTTGGATGTGTCCAGAGTATGCCTCTTTCTTGAAAAGATCACAAACCATTAAAGAGGATGATTATGAAAATTCAGCTCATGATCATTGTAAAATAAAATGTAGCTCAAAACTCATTTAAAAGCACCATTTTGCTCTTTTGACGTCAGAAGAGGGCTATATTTAGAGCTAAAAGAGATAGAACAGTTGGACTTAAATGATATTTCAAACTCCATGAATCAGATTGTGATCTGTATATAGGTGTAGCACAGAGGCCAGCCCCTGGTCACTGTAGAGCTCTTGCCCTAGTGACAGTGCTTGTGTGTAGACATGAGGTCCCAAGCAGTGCAGAAGGGTCACCCAGCTCAGCTTGGTGGGGCTCAGAGTCTCTTAGTCTCTTACTCTATCAGCAAAGATCGAAGCATAGTATGTATGTAGAGTTTAGAGGAACAAGGTGCAGTTTCAGACATTGGATGGGAAGAATAAGTAAAACATGTAACTCGAGTCCTTGAAACACAGTCTGATTCATGGGTTAGAAGGGGCTAGAAAGACCAGTTATCCTAGAGATCTTCCTGCAACAGTGATGACAGCAGAGGACATTTTGTATCTTCAGGTCAATGGCACAGACTTTCCCTTCCGAAGCGCAGGTGTCCTCCTCCTCCTCGTGGATGCGTGCAGCGTTCCCTTCCGGTTGATAGAAAGAAAGCTTTTCCTTCTTGCTGATTTCAGTCGCATGGAAGAGTATTTGAAAACAAGCATCCCTCCAAGGTAGGTCTGGCTCACTCTGTACCAGGGATAAGCCACCTTGAGGATGTGGAGTCCTCTACACAGGTAACACTGGTCACCTCGCAGCTTTGGTGTGTCTACCTGGTCTTTAACTCTGTGGGCATTCGGGGCTCTGCGAAAGATACTCATTCCTTTTCACCTCAGCGTGATGCCTGTGTGGTCCAATTAGTTGACAAGCTGTTACTTATCCATGGCAGAACTGAGATGTTAGAAGATTTTGCAAATGATAAGAATGCTCTTAGGAAAGTTCCTTGTGTGGAACACTACTGTGCTGCTTTTTAGTACTAAATTGCTCTATGAAGGTTTATTACCATTTTGAAGTACCTTTCCAGGCAGTTTTCTTTGTCCCACTGATTGACCCTTACACAGCACTCTACTATATTTAGGAAGTCATTGCTTAGTCATTTGGAAATGACTGTAAAAGGGTAAATTAATTTTTAAGTGGTTGAGTGTCTGGTCTGTCTGTTTTTGGTTGTTGTTGATATCTGAAGAAAGATGTACAGGAGAGAAACCTTTCTTTTTCTGGGTTGGTCAGACCTTTCCTGGGGGAAAAGATGTGAACTCAGGGTCCTCTCTGCCCTTTAGCTTTGCTGCAGATGCTGAGTGCAGCCATTCAGGGAAGAGCATAAGCTTCCCAGGGAGTGAAGACCTGTCTAGCTTTCAAATCGTTTTCAGTTGATGTTATTACTTATGTTTTTATAGATCACAGGATCAGGTCCCATGAACTAAGTGGATTATTTTGGTGCAGTATTCCATGTGTAATATAAAGTCATCCTTCAGTATCCATGAGGGATGGTTTCGGGACCCTCTGCGAATACCAACATTTGAAGATGTTCAAGCACCTCATATAAAAATGGTGTCATATTTGCATATAACCTGTGCACATCTTCTTGTATATTTCAAATCATCTCTAGATTATGTGTAAATGCTGTGCAAATAATTGTTATACTGTATAGTTTAAGGAGCAGTAACAAAGAAAAAAAAGTCTGTTCATATGCAATACCGATGTAGTTTTGTTCCCAAATATTTTTGATCTGATTGCTTGAATTCATGTATTCAGAACCTGTGGATATGGAGGGTTGGCTATAGTTTTATCTTATGGTTCAAGATAATTATTGGAGGTTACCATATTCTTTAAGGGTTTCAAAGTTTTTCCTAATGATGAAAACACATGCACTTATTTCCCCTAAAACAGTCTAGGATATAAATTTCACCACAAATATTTAGGACAACACAGAAGTCCTGCAAGTTAACCTATAGATTTGAGTTAAAAACCAACTCATTAAAAACGTAGTTTCTAGAAAGAGTAAGAAAGGCTTTTGAGAGATCAGTAATACCAATTCTTGATCTGGCTGCTGGTAACGCAACTATGTTAAGTTTGCAAAAACTTAAGTCGTTTGGACACTTAGGAATGTGTTCCTGTATGTATGTTGCATTTTAACCAAGTATTGAGAAATCATGGGGCAACTGGCAGTGATTTATAGGAAGACTGAAGGCTTGCTTGTGTGTGTACATGTATGTGTGTGGTTGTGTGCATATACCTGGGGGCACACGGTGGCACGTGGTGGCAAGCTGATCTGTTAATGTTCTCACAGCAGAGTCCTGAGTAATTCTGACCTATAAACAAAAGTCGTGTCTTCAGGGTTGCTGAGGACAGTCCTCTGGCTGATTTTGAATTGAGGTTCCACTGCTTTAGAAAGATCGACCCCAGCACAGAACTTAACAGTCTTAGTCTAAAAGTCAAGACCCACATTAAGAAATTAAATACAATACTGAATTGTGATATATTCATACATGCACATAGCATAATTTCGTCAACTTCATTCCTCAGTTCTTCCTCTTTCCCTCCCTTCCTCCCTCCTCATTGGTCCCCCTCTTCTATTTGACTGATCTCTTCTATTTTCATAAGATCTCCTTTTTGTATTCCTTTTTTATTTCTAGCTTCTGCGTATGAGAGAAAACATTTAACTCTTGACTATGGGAGTTTGTCTTATTTCACTTAGCACAATGTTCTCCGCTTCCATCTATTTACTAGCAAATGCCATAATCTCATTTTTCTTTTTGTCTGAGTAGAACTCCATTATGTGTGTGTGTGTGTGTGTGTGTGTGTGTGTGTGTGTGTATCACATTTTCTTTATCCATTTGTCTGCTGACTGACACATAGGCTGGTTTCATCACTTGACTGTTGTAGGTTGTATTGCTATAAAAGGTGGTATGCATGTATCACTATCATATGTTGATTTTAGTTCTTTTGGATAAAAAACAAAGTGTGGGATAGTTGGGTCATATGGTGATATTGTTCCTAGTCTTTGCAGAAGTCTTCATACTGCTTTCCAATGTGGCAGTACTAATTTGTAATCCCATCAGAAATGTATTAGTATAAACTCTTTAAACAAATTACAATAATACAAGGGACTTGTTAATATAAAATACTAAAATAAACCTTGAAACTATAGTAACTAAACCAGGAAAAGGATCCACAAGGATCAGAGTACTATGGCGATTTACTATATGATAACAATGGCAAGGTTTAAAAGATGTAAACTTTTTTCAAAAACCATGGAGAACACTTTTGTTTTATTATTTTTTTATTTTTTAATTTATTTTTTATAGTCCTAAGGATTGAACCCAGGGCTTTGTGCATCTTAGACAAGCATCTTTCCACTGAGCTACACTTTCAACTCTTATTTTTATTTTTTAATATTATGTTTATATGGAGCCAACCTAGAAGCCCTTCAGTAGATCGATGGGTAACAAAAATGTGGTATATATACACAATGGAATATTACTCAGCAATAAAAGAGAATAAAATCATGGCATTTGTAGGTAAATGGATGGAGCTGGAAAATGTAATGCTAAGTGAAGTTAGCCAATCCCAAAAAAACAAATGCTGAATGTTTTCTCTGATATAAGGAGGCTGATTCATAGTGGGGTTGGGAGGGGGAACATGGGAGGATTAGATGAACTCTAGATAGGGCAGAGGGGTGGGAGGCGGAGGGAGGGGTTAGTAATGATGGTGGAATGTGATGGACATCATTACCCTAAGTACATGTATGAAGACAGGAATGGTGTGACTATACTTTGTGTACAACCAGAGATATGAAAAATTGTGGTCTATATGTGTAATATGAATTGTTAATGCATTCTGCTGTCATATATAACAAATGAAAATTTAAAAAAGAAGATTGAGTTTATGATGATAAACCATAGGTAAATAAAGAATCTTAAGTAAAACAAAAGCCATACTCTCATGAGCAACAAATTATTCCTTAAAAGAGCCAAGTCCTAGCTGCTCTCTGGGTCAGACGTCAGTAACTTTCGCTTTCTCTACTTTGGAGTTTTCCCATGTTGTAGTAAAGTGAGAAGTTCCATCTGGAGCCAGAAAATTGGAACCTGTACTAGCAAGAATAAAAAAGCATCTGAGCTGTTTTTCTTTTTGATTTCTGCTTTTATCTGGAATTTCTATGTTGTACTCAGTTCAAAAAGGTACTCAATAAATACCTGCTGGATGATGAGAATTGACTCCGATTTTCTCACTTTCACTTACAGGTCCATTGTTCTGTTGAGCACAAGAGGAGAAATAAAGCGGTTGAATATTTCAGATTCATTAATACCTCTGGGATTAGCCAAACCAGCTCACCTTTATAACAAAGGTTTGTATTTGTATTATTCTATCAAGTTCTTGTGAGGCTAATAGCATATGCACTTTTACAGTGGAATTGAGCTACCAGGCTGTTTTCATGAGCTTGTTTGGCAGGTACAGGCATCATTAAGATAATATCTACATAAGGGGGACAATGTTAGAGGAAGTGTGTTGGGATATGGTTTGTTACTTGGGTGGTAAGAGCTCATGAGTTCATTCGCTGATATGAGGAATTGTAGAGTGCTTATATGTATATATATCTTCATTTTGCTCAGCCCTGACTTACCTCCTGCATTATCTTGCTGGAAACTAGTAACTATACAAATTGATCTTTCTTTTTTTTTTAGGGAGTACCATATTTTTGGGATTCAGTGGAAACTTTAAACCATCATGGACTAAGCTATTCACCAGTCCTGCTGGACAGGGTCTTGGGGTGCTTGAAGAATTCATACCTTTGCAGCTAGATGATTATGGATGTCCCAGGGCCGGAAGCATCCGCAGAAGAGATCTGGAATTGTTAAAGCAAGCTTCAAAAGCGCTTTAGAGACTGACTGTAACTTAAGTGCTGGGGGAAAAAATGTGAACTAACTTATTTAATTTATGGCATTTAAAAATGACACTGTTAACCCAACAAAACCGTTTTCTTGTTTGATACTAAAAGGGGAGAAAAGAGTTTTAAAGGGATTGCTTGAATACCAGTTCGTGCACCTTCTAATTGTACAAAATGTTTAAGGATTTATTTGTCTTGGTAAGGCTGGTGTATTCAGAGAGCAGTTCTCTTGTTCCTCACCTTGTGCCCTACTATTTGGTAATGACTATATATATATATATATATATATATATACACACACACACACACACACACACACACACACATTTTGTATAATGGGCATGGCGGGGTGGGATGGGGGCTTCTGAGAGTCAGCCTGAGCTCTTTAGAGGACCTGCTACTGTAGCACCTTGGATACTTGAAGTCTAACGCTCAGTTGTGTTGTAAAGCAGTTGATTTGGGTATCTGGCTCGTTCAGCAATGCCAGGGGCCCTATTTCTGGGAAGCCTTTGAGAATTTTGTATGATGCCGAATGACAGAATTTTACATGACAACTCAGGCCCAGCTCATGCCCTTTTTTGCCTGGACATGTGCTATTTTTATTCATTTGTATATTGATTACTTCTAAGGAATCAATTTTCAAACAGGAAGTATATTGGGACAAAAGGGCTTTGGGGGACGAGAAATCCCTTTAATCTGTGACCATTGAGCAAAAATTTGACCTGCACCAGGGTCTGAGGTTGTTGGGACCAGTTTTTGCAGCTTTAATTCTTAGCCTGTCTTGACTGTGTATTTGTTTGAAATGCAGAGCTGAGCTGAACAGTTACGTTTTTGTTTTTGTTTTGTTTTAAAGAAGCAGGATGTTTTCCTGAACTGTAAACTTTGTTATTTTTAACTTGCACAAGGGAAGTGTGTTCTTGGTGTTGCTCTTGCACCTAGGTTTTTTGTTAATGTTTTAGTGTGGATTTTTCAGAAGCTTCTCTGCTCACCATCCTGCCAGGAAAATCCCAGAAAGCTTAATGATACTCCAGAATGATGGGGGGAGGCAGGCTTTTTAAAGGGTCAGAATCATGAAGCGAATATTGAGAAATGAGCCTCTTCATAGCCTTAAAGGAGTGAGTCACTCTGCATTAAATGGTTAAGGAATTAAAAAGGGCATCATGACACCCAGTTTCCCTTTCCACTGGGATCATGTGTCTCCTGCCAGTGAAGGCTGTGTGTGGCAAAAGGAGATTGGCTCCACAGCCTGGGTGTTGCACATCAGGAGGAAAGATACTTCAAAATGCCTTTATATTTTTATAAACCCACAAGGCACAAGTCTGGTGGAGGGATGGCCAAGGGTGTTCAGGCGGATGTTGGAAATAAGCATGGACAAATTGACTTTCCTCTATCAAGGGCCAAGGCTGATGGCCTGTACTTCTGTGTCCAGGAGACACTACAGAGCAGCTCTGTGACTTCTGTTACTTTACAGAATATGCTACCTCAAAGTGCTACCAATAAACCATTCTAACTGTAAGTGCTCCTGCTAAGGGCACGTGTCTTAATCAAAGTTTGGTTATCTGTTTTTTGGGTGTGGGTTGTTGTTGTTGTTGTTGTTGTTTTTTCCCTTGTATAGTGATGAGTGAGATCTTACCTATTAAATATATTATTGGATCATGGTTCCTGAAAGTGATTAAAGTTTGTGTGTATGTGTGTTTTATGAGTTAAATATCTATGATGTGTGTTTTTTAGAGTTTGGTTCTTTAAAGATTTGGGGAGGATGGGTAAGTTTCAAGGCACTCAGTTTTTTCTGACTTATATACTAATAATCAGGGTCTAAGTTAAATAAATAAAAATAATGTATGCATGTATTTTATACATGTGTGTCTGTGAATCTCTGTGATTTTTTTTTAAAGTTCTGCATTCTAGCTGCAAAGAAGTTATTGGCGGAAATAAGGAAAGCAAATCCAGTGAGTAGATTTTGTAAGGCTGAGCATCAGCAGGGTGGGACCATCGTCTCCATATTCTCCAATCCTGGCTGCACATTGGAATCACCATGGGGAGCTTTACAAAATACAGAGGCCTGGACCCCACCCTGTAGATTTGAATTAATTGGTATGGGGTGCAGCCTGGGCATTGGAATTTTTTTATAGCTCCCTGGGTGATTCTAATATGAAGCCAGGTTTCAGAATCACTGTACTAACACAATAATAGGCCCACTGTTGAACTTCAGTCTGTAATTTTTTTTTTTTGTGATTCAAACACAATTGCATTCATCTACTATTTTTATTTGCGTTTCCTATATTACTCATGGGACTTCTAACCCTAAACAAAGCGGTTCACTTGTTGTCTATCTCTCTCTTTTTTTTTTAATAGAACTTTTTTTTTTTTTTTTTTACAGTTTTCAGTCATTAATCCTCTCCAATTGTTAAATTGGACATACAAGTTGATACACACATTTCAGGCCTTTGGGAGCTAGCAGTCTGTTCTAATTCTACTGAGAAATTTTATTCCAAAGTGATTTATAGGTTTGTAAGCATTTTCTATCAGGTGAGGCAACTGATTGAGCTCCAGAAATGTGGCTGCTACAAATCAGCCAGCTGATGGGAAACACAGGGTCTCTCTATTGTCCACAGACTGGTGTTTTACATCTTTGTTGCGTGGGTCCTGCTTCTCCACCTGAGCCAGGATGCCATAGGCTATCTTCAGAGGCTATGAGAGAGTGCTTGTGAGAAGATGAAAGGCAGATGCACCCCCCCATCATGGAAAATGACTCCAAAGCAGCCGCCAAGCTGATGTGTAGACTGGGGGGCAGGGAGCTATGACTCCTCTGTCCCTAACTTCCTCACAGGTCCTCATGCCTTGGAGTTACTGTTTTGAGGGGGGCTGGGCAATGAGGAGAGGGAAGGAGGATTTCATGCCTCAGGTAACTAGGTTTTTATTCCCTAAGAGATGAAGTCATGTTTGGGCCAGTCTGGTTGAAAGGCATTTCAAAAGGAAGGAATGCACTCAGTTAATCCAAGTGTGTTTTTCTGTTATTCCCAGTGGATAAATATACCCTCAAGACAATGCCTGTTGATTTTGAGTGGCAGAATTGGAGTTTTTCTTCTAGATTTCTTGTTTAGTTTTCAGATACTTATTAAACCATGCCTAATGACGTGATAAATTCTCCTGGAGGTGAAAACTTTTAATAGGGTGACAGATTTGTATCATTACTATTTGTTGGACTTGGTAATGACCCAGTTTGCTAGAAATGGGAGCAGACTCCTGGGCTAGAGCAAATTTTCAACAAAAGATGTGGGTAGTGAGGGGGTTTGGGCACAAAAAAATGAAGGAAAGTCATTCCCAGTTCCTCATTCACAGATGATAACTTGTTTCTTATGATTTGCTGGGCCATTTGAGTCATTTGGAAGACGGAAAGTTTTTTACTCTTACTTAGCTTCAATATGAGAAAGAAACCCATAAAAACAATGCTTAATTAGGTCCTCATGTTGTGGGAAAAGGTTGGCACATGTTTTGCTCTTAGTTGATAAAATCGGAGCGTGATTGAACTGTGATTTCTAAAGGAGAAGCTCTTCCCGACAGGATGTCCCCAAACATCAGCCTATACCAAGCTGTGAAAATGTTCTATTCAAAAATAAAACAGGATGGGTCAGAAAACATCTTCCCAGATGTGTTTTCTGTAATTTCCTTTATGTGGACAACATGGTGAGTCTAAATATGAAAAGTAATTAAAATTCATCCTCAGGAAAGCTTAGATATGATGATCACAATTGGTTAATTAGAGTTGGCAAAGTATGACCTGTAAGCTCCCTGCCTGCAATTTTGAGCTAAGAATGGGGTTTTTGTTTTTAGTTTTAATTGACACATTTATATACATGAGACACACTGCAGTGTGATAATTCACACATGCATTGGGGAGTTATCAATTTAGGGCAATTAGCATACCCACCACCTTAAACTGTTATCCTTTCTTCATGGTGAGTATAAATTCCTCTCCTGATTTTTTTTTTTTAATAGTGGGAATTGAACCCAGGGATTCTCTACCACTGAACTCTACTCTTAGTCAACCTTGATTTTTTTTTTTTTCCTTTTCCACTTTGAGACAGGGTTCCACTAAGTTGCCAAGGCTGGCCGTGCGCTTGTGATCCTCCTGCCTCAGCCTCCCAAGTAGCTGGTATTATAGGGCCATCACCTTGGCCGGCTCTTCTGATTATTTTAAGATGTATGATGCATTATTGCTACTTGTCTGGTATTCTGTAGCACTATAAGGAGCTAAGAATTATTTATATATTTTTAATAACAACAAGTTGGAAAAAGTCAAAAGAAGAGTTATATTTTATACTGCGAAAATTCTGTGAAATTTAAATTTTCATTAGTGTTCATAAGTAAGGTAGGAACTGGAAGGAACCCAGCCAAGCTCATTCACTTCTGAATTGACTATTGGGACTTTCATGTGGCCATGGCTGAATTGAATAGTTGCAGGAGTCTGTGGCCCATAAAAAAATTGAAAATATTTACTATTAGCCCTTTACTGAAAAATTTGCTGACCCTTGATCTCAGTGAAGAGTTTACTGGTGTTCATTGTCCTGTTCTTGGAACTGCTTACATTGTGAGAATTTAAAAAGTAGCCAGTTAAGGAAAAATCCCTTAGCAGAATTACATGCAGTGTTGATGAAAATGCAGAACCCCAAACCCAAGCTCAGCCTTAGAATTGTCATCCCCAGCGGGCAGAGCAGAGAATGAAATTCCCTAACAAGCTCTGCAGGGGTTTCTTATCAAGGATGAAGTTTGTAAACCCCATTGAATGTAGTGAGTTCTTTCCCCTCAGCAGAGAACACTTCTGGACATATTTGAAGTGTTTCTTTTTGTAATCTTGTTGATGCCATCTACATGGTCTTCTCCAGAACTTCTTTTGACAGTTTAGGGCAGAGTTGATGCATAGCAGGGGGTATGGCTGTTACCTAGGCAAAGGTTTGTGAAGCCCATGATTCGGCCCTCCCTCCACGATGTCTGACGTTCTCATTGTTAAAATTATTCCTTTGGCTACTGTTATTTCCACTCTGTGATCCCAACCATTCTTTGTTTTCTGCAATTTATTATTTTAAGTCTGAAATTAGGCTGCACAGGATAACAACAGGGTTTTTTTTTTTTTTCTTTTTTGAGTGACACTGTAATCCTAGTTAATATTTAGCAGAGGTCTCATTGATAAGTACAAATGCACTTTTTAAAAGTAGAATGAATGATTTTATACAAGCAGTTTGCTTGTGGTACTGTGGATTGAAACCCTAGACACCATCACTGAGCTACATCCCCAATCCTATTTATATTTTTATTTTAAAACATGGCCTTACCTAAGTTGCTGAGGCTAGCCTCAAACTTGTGACCCTTCACCTCAGCCTTTTGAGTAGCTGGGATGACAAGCCTACACTACCATGCCTGGCAAGCAAAAGCCTTTTAATGCATGGACTTCATAGAGAATCACAGGTGGTTGGGTGGACTTGAGAGAGATGGAAATTGATCCTTGTTAAGGAAGAGGGGTGGAGCTCTGGGAGGTTGGGGCAGTTTCACCTTCCCTTAGCCCATATTGATGGTTAGCACCCAGTTCCTGAGGGAGGAAGGCCTAGACCAGGAAGGTTGCTGATGTTGGAGAAGATGGGCTTCCAAGTGTCAGAAGATAGGCAGCATCATTAACTCCCAATATGGGTGGGAGGGAGAGAGAGTTCTGATAGGAAAGAGAGAACATGATAAAACTTGTTGCTTCCTCAAAAAAGGGTACATGGGGTCACCATTGCCTTGAGGAAAATAATGAGCAGTTAACGGATTGGAGACAGCCTGATAATTATTTACTGTAGGTTTTGGGGGACGTTTTGGTGAACAACAGGTTTGACCTACTCTAAGGCACTTTATTAGTGGTGTTACCTAGAGCAGCTTCCTATTCCAGATCCTCAGCTTTCTCATCTATAAAATGGGATTACTAATACTTTTGTTTTGGGTAAAAAATGAGCATAGCCATGGCTCATGAACATAGCCGGTAATCAAAAACACCTAATAGTTTCAAAAAAATCACAATTCCAGACACTTCTGAATTCTCATTTGGCAGTTTTACAATGGTCAAGAATTAGGAAATCAACTTTTCCCAGATAATGCTAGGTTTAGGAATCATTGAGAATACCCTTTGCAAAACCTCTGCCCTAGTTTTAACACATTTCTGGTACTCAGCTATTTGTATCTAGAGAATAGGAGCCTGAGCCAGGCAATGCATTAATGAATTGGTTTGAGCATCCTCAACAAGTTTATGTTTATGCCTTTAGTTGTACTACCAGCATAATTCAACACACTCGATTTTATGGACAAGAGCCATGAAACATGGGCAGTGGGAGCTGGGGCACGGGTTCTGCCACAAAAACGTGGCTACACCCTGTTCTGCAGCTGATGTGTGCAGTTTTCTGCTCTCCATTTTTATGAGGGGAAACTTCAGTTCAGCTAATAGTTTGCCTCTTCCAATCCATAAACCAACCATAGACCAATAAAATAAAAATAAGTCATTTCTATCTCTGTTTTCATCCAGCTACATTCTCCTTCTCCCTTCCTAGGCAGTGGTGAAAATGCTGACATTGCAGAGAAGTGGTTCAAAGCTCAGGCTACATAGTGAGCTGAAGCCGAGTTAGAGAACTGGAGGAATGAGTGCCTTTGCCAACAAGCCTGCCCAGGCTTCTGCACCCCATTTTCCCCTAGTCACACACCTATATGTCTTGCCCAAGTTTCACTGTGCAAGATGTAGGTGAGGAGGCCCTTCTGAAACTCACTCCTCATTATCCTCATTATCACAAGTTCCCTGTTCAACTCTCAGGGTTTCAGTCCTTGCTAAACTAATTCAAAAGCAGGTTTCAGGGCTGGGGGTGCAGCTCAATGGTAAAACATGCCTAGCAAGGGCAAGGCCCCGGGTATCTCAAAAAAATTATGTTTCATGACTTAAAGTTTTTCTTGGGTGGTTACGCCATTTTGATATCTGCCCATGCTACTTAAACTGCTGAGAGTAATGGGCACCTGGAATTTTTTAGTATTCTTCTGGTTGGCTTGGTTTTTAAACCAATTTTGCCCTCTGGCATACTGACCTCCTGAGAATGGTTCCCTCTATGTGTTGAGGAAGTTATAAATCTGAAAGAGTCACAGACAAGAGTTAGTCATTGAAAAATGGACTCGAGCTGTCTGGAAGACATGAGTACTTGTGTTTGGATGAAGTCCCTTGTGTGCACCTTCAGGAAGGTTGTGGATGATACTGTGATTTTCATTCTATTACAGTAACGCTCTCAGAACACAGTGGACTAGGAAGGGTAAAACTACACGGCTTAGAAACCCACAATCCATTCGAATTCCAGCCCAGATACTTGGCCATAAGAAAGGATTTTTTATCCTGACATCTTCCTGGAAGCTGTGCTCATTGAGCACGGAATGCTTATCCTGCCTTGCATTTTTTAAAAGTTTTTTATTATTATTATTATTGTAGTTGGACACGATACCTTTATTTCTTTTATGTGGTGCTGAGGATCGAACCCAGGACCTCACACATGCTAGGTGAGCAATCTACTATTGAGCCACAGCCCCAACCTTGCCTTGCATTTTTATAAATCACCTTATTTCAATAGCTGAAAGGAAAAAGATTTGGTAATTACAGCTTTCCTTTGTCATAGGTTTATATTGAAAATGTTCTAGCAAGGTTAAGTAAGGATCCAAGTGGATAGATGATTCATAAACAGAATTAGGTATAGTAAGGACTGTAGAGGTTTCCTGTGCTATTTTATCCACAAGAAGAGGGTCAGTTACAAGCATAATTTTTTTTCCTTGTTGGGGAGGGAATGATTTTATCATTGATGATCTATAATTTTGGGGTCTTGTTTCAAATTCCTTGAAATTAGATAATTTGGTTTCAATATAGTCTTTAAAATAACTGATGGCAAAGTCTATTGACACATATAATTGTTGCTTATGTTGAATAGTCACCTAAATTATCAATTTAATACAGGTGTTATGCCCTGATTACTTGATTGCAATAACACAAGGGCTCTTTTATTTTTATTTCGTCCTTAACTTTATCCACTTGCAAAGACAAGTGATTAATATGAAGCATAAAGCTAATCATAGAGATTTAAATAACAGTAACATTGGAAGGAGAGAATGAACAGAAAATGAAAGAATGGTTCTACCTTAATTTTTTTTCACTTTGCCTATTAGTTATTTTTAACTCTTAAATTAACAAGTCAGAGCTGGTGGACTAATTCTTGAATGTCTGAGTTTGCTTAGTGTGATAGGCCACTTTTAAAAAGCAAATTCTGCCCCCCTTATAACTTTTTATGTGTGTTGTTCTCATATGTTTGAGAATTTCTTTGTTGCACCAATATAATTAGCTTGTTGAGTGCTACAAAAATGATATTACCCTGATGTGTGCATGGTGGAGTCCTGCTTCAGGGGTCAAGTTAAATCTACTGTTAATTACCAAAGGGAAGTTAGCTAATTAGTTCTACCCTCCAACTTAGTATAAATTTCTAAGTTTGAAAGGAAGAAGAGTTTAGATTAAATTTCTATAAGTCAAAGTGCCTTGAAGGAATCTGTGGAGTAATGAGTGTTAAAGTTTCAGGTACCATGTGGAAAGAAAACGGGATTCAAAGGGAAGTATCCCTGTGTTATAAAATCTTTATCCTTTAGACCCCGTTGTTTACTAAGCCCAAGATTATATTTCGTAAAGTAAGGTTATGGGCTGTTTCCATCTGAATCCGGGGTTTACTATTCATTTGCAGATTCCTGGACTTCATTTTAGATAGATTGCATTACAATCTTGGGGTGAAATCCAGAAAGCTGCATTTTAATAAGCAGGCTAACCACTGGAATGAATCACAGAAACCAGAAATGCCACAAATAAGGCATTACAAATAGTGGGTACAGGATAAACTATTCAATAAATAATCAGAGAGTAATTAACTTTCCATGTGGGAAAAAAATGCAATTGGATTCTTACCTAAAACCACGAAGAAAAATAAATTCCACATAGATTAACTATTTAACGAGAAAAAGTGGAACTAATGAAACATTTTGGAAAAAATATAGGAGAATATTATTTCAACATTGGAATATACAAAATTATCTTCACTACATTAAAAAAATGAATTATAAAGAAAACAACAGAAAAATTCTACTAGATTATAATTTTTGTTCATTCACACTGCGATAACAAATATAATAGACTGGGTGACTTATAAACAACATAAATTTATGTCTCTCAGTTCTGTAGAGTAGGAGGTCCAAGATCAGATTCAATATCTGGTGAGGGCCCACCTCATGATTCAAAGATGGCACCTTCTCACTGTGATCTCCCATGATGAAGGTGCAAAGTAGCTCTCAGACTTCTATTGTAACAGCACTAACCTCATTCATATCTCCACCCAGCCAAAGGCCCCACCTCCTACCATCATCACATAGATTTCAGTATATGGATATTAGGAAGACACAAACATTCAGGTCAGAGCCCAATTTAATACTTTGTATGACAAAAGATACCATAGAGTCAAGAAATACACCATATATTTGATATTTTGTTTTTATTTTTATAAGTGAAAAATAATTTTTATACCCCCAGGCACAGTGGTGCACGCCTGCGATCCTGCTACTTGGAAGGCTGAAGGAGGAGAATCAGTTCAAGGGCAACTTGGACCACGTATCAAAAATTAATAATAATAATAATAATAATAATAATTATTATTATTATTATTGATGGGTATGGAGTGGTAGAGCACCCCTGGGTTCAATTTTCAATACAACAGGTAAAAAAACAGAGATACCATTTTGAAAGTTTAGTGAAGAGTACAGAAAATGAAACTGAGAGATACCTGGTTGGTTGGAAAGTAAGATGGTACAAACACTTTGGAGGTCAAATTGGTAGCATCCAAAAGCTTGCTGAATTTTGTTTATTATTGTTTTGAGGTGCTGGGGATGAAACCCAGGGTCCTGCACATGCTATGCCAGCGCTCTGCAACTGAGCTACACCCCTAATTGTATCTGTACTACCCTAATTATATCTATGTCTGTGAAATTCTTGTTCATTTTTTACAAGCAAGCATATACAAAGGCTTTCATTGTTGGTTGTATTGGTGAAAAATTGGAAAGAACATGAATGTCATCAATATGGGACTGCATAAATATGTTACAGGATACTCACACTTTGGACTACTATTTTCTAGTTACAGTGAATGAATTAAGTCTACGGCATCAGTACAGGTGCATTTAGAAAACATAGAGTAAGGTGGCCAAGTTACAAATGGGTACATATGAAATAACATGATATTTATGAATACACACTTATTGTTGTTGAGGATGCATGATCCAATTTCTTATTTTAAACAAGAGATTTTCTTTCTAGTTTTGCTAAATTTGGAGATTTGCTTTTTTTTATATCTAGATCCCAGAATGTTGGGATCTAAAAACTCTCCTTGAAACCACCTTATCCAATTTCCTTCTTTCAAAAATATTTTTAAATGGACTTTTTATTTTTAGAATAGTTTTAGATGTACAGAAAAATTGTGAAGGCATATATCCCATCTTCATTTCCACTATTATGAACATCATAATTGATATGGAACAATTATTAAAAAATTAATGTTAAAATTAATGAATTAGTGCTAATATGATAATTACAGTTTATGTTTTATTCCTATTTTTCTTTTAGCAAATGTCCTTTATCTGTCTCAGGATCTCATCTACGATATCACATTAACATGTTAGTTATGTCTTATTAGACTCCTCTAAGCCACAGCTGATTCTCAAGACTTTCCTCGCCCCTGCCCCATAACTTTGACAGTTTTGAAGTATCGTAAAGTATTTGTAGAATGTCCTTCTTTGGAGTCTGACACAGTTCTCTCACGTTCTGGGTTTTGGAAAGAAAGGAATAAAAGTGGAGTACCATTCTCACCGCATTGAATCAAGTGTACATATTAGTAACATGACATTACTCTTGGTGTTACCTTTTTTTTTGATACTGGGGATTGAACTCAGGAGCACTCAACCACTGAGCCACATCCCCAGCCCTATTTTATATTTTATTTAGAGACAGGGTCTCACTGAGTTGCTTAGCTCCTCGCCTTTGCAGAGGCTGGCTTTGAACTCTCAATCCCCTTGCCTCAGGCTCCTGAGCTGCTGAGATTACAGGGGTGAGCCGCTGCTCCTGGCTTGGTGTTAACTTTGATCACTGGATGGAGGAAAACTTGTCAGCTTTCTCAACTGTAAAGTTGCTCTTTTAGCTCTCCCCCTCCCTTTTCCATGCTGTATTTTTTTGGAAAGAAATCTCTATGTGCAAGCAGTCTCCTAGTTTCCAAGACTCAAGGAATTGTAGCTAAAAAATAAAAATAAATATAAAATAGGAAGGAAGGGAGAGAGAAAAAAATTGTAACTCAAAAAGATAGAGGGATTTGTTCCAGTTAGAGTTAATCATACCTAGTCTGTCTAGTATGAAGTATGGTTTGAGCCACAGAGGAGTAACTTAGTGCATAATTAAATAATTTTAATACAGTCCATTTAATTTTAAATCAATCAATGTGATCTAATTTTCTTTCACTTAATCCATTTCATCCCATCATCCCATATATGGAATACCTATTAAAAACTTAATTACAGTATATACTATGTAATATCATTACATAATAATGTAACTATATTATAGAAAATTATAACATTCATATAGTAACATATAAAAGCTCTAAGATTATGATTTCCAACCTATTTTAATACACCTGTGTCAATTTTGTTGAAATATTTACAGAATCGAAAGCTTGGGACTGAATGGGTTAAATTTTACATTTAATTAATACATTAAATTAAAACAACAGATTTGGCACATACAAAATCTACTTGTCTCCCAACAACACTTCTATTGTTAGGTCTAGAATCTACAATTATTAAATACCATATTTTTTATATTAACACATCCACCCACATATCCACACACTTGAACTCTAAATAAATACAGGAAAATTTGTACATTTTGGAAACTAGGAAGGAACTAATATCAGTGAGAAAGAGATGAGGCTCCAGGGGAACAGCAAGTAGTACTGAAAGACTGGCCATAACATTTGCCATGGGCAGGAAATTCCAAGGTCCTGGATCTTTGGAACACAGTCAAAAGGGGACAGGAGTTGCATAGCAGGTGGGTGTGTCTTTCTGGACCCTGGGTTCCCTGGCCCTTGGGGATGGACACTGTGAATACAAAGGAGAAGAGCTACCACTGAGGTGCTGGGCCACAAGTGAGTGGCCCCAGATGCCCACGTTGAGGGTGGTATTTTAGATGGCCATGGAGGCAACAGTAGAAAGAAGAATGATTACAGAGCGAAGTGGTGAAACAACAAAAGCAGTGTGAACAGTATAGAACAGTTTTAAGAAGTGCTTTCCACAAAATAATAACAACAGTGCTATTTGTGATTCAAAAGAAACTGGAAATAAATCCTTTATAATAATTTGGAAGTCATGAAGCAGAAATTTGAAGGAATTTAGTTAGCTAAAGTCCTTGTTTTTTTGCAGTAGAGAAAAGAAATATTAATTAACTTTGATCTTGTCAATTTATTATAAATGTAAGAGTATAGGCTAAAAAGAAACACATTCATAACATGTATGTTGGAAGGTGAAAAGAAAGAAGTTTAAGAAATTTGTCTATTTTAATGCAAGGTAGCAAAAAGAAACAATAATAATACCCCCCCATAATAATAATGTAAGATGGTAAATATCAATGCATATATTTCAATAATTATGAAAATGGGTTTAAACTCACTTTTGTAATATTGACTAAAAAAATCTGTTTGGCTTGAGGTGTAAAATGTAATTGAGTGCTGTTTATAGATATACCTCAAAGAAAATGATAAGAAATGATTAAAAATGAAAGAAGAGAAAATGGTAGATTAGCCAGAAGAGTTGATATAACAATTTTAAATAAGTCTAAAATTAATAAAATATTAAACAAAAAAAATGCATAAAGAAAGAGGGCAGCCTAATAATTGATAGCATTGGGGACTAAGAGATATATACTTTCAGAAATGGCTAGATCAAGGAGGTCAAATTAAAGAACCAGCTATTCTGATGCATCATGAAAGTAGAAAACAGAGCAGTAGTTCTCTAACTTAAGGTCTGTGTTTCAGTCATCAATTTGCACACAGTGTCTGCAACATATTTCCCCTATATTTAAGTGCATGTCCTCTGTTCTCCAACCTCATCACAAGGTCTGTACTCTGTGAGTCTTTGTGTATACCCTTGTCTATCCAGATCTTTCTCCTCCTGGCCCCGCATCCTTAGCTAATGGCTTCCTTCTTACCAGTAACAGATTTCAGTTTAACTGTCCTATTATGTCCTAGTACCTCACCCTGCTCCCACGGTGCACAGTGGCATGTGTACTTCTGTCGCATTCCTTTCTTCTCACTAGACAATAGACCTTCCAGGACCAGGGCTGAGCCCTTCACTGCACAGTGGCCAGGGGCCTGGCTGCTGGTTTGCTTTCTGAGGAAGCAGATCCGTGAAAGAATGAGTTATGTAAAAATGGCGTGTGATCCCAGAGGGAGGGATTAATTCTGCCTAAGCCCAAGGTTTAGTGAGGAAGTGACCTTTAGGGAGTAAGCCCAGGGAATGAGTAAGGGGAAAGGTGGTTTTCTTCCCAGTGGAGGCACCAGAGTGAACAAAGGCCTGAAGGCCAGTAGGCGAGGCTGGGCAAGGCATTTTGAGTGATCAAATTTGATGTAGGTGGAGTGTGTGTGGCAAAAAGAAGAGAGCAATAAAGTTGTGCATAGAGATTGGGGATTGTTTGTAGACCCTGGAGTGTCATGCTGAGTGTAATCTTTAATGTATAGTCAAGGGACTTCCATCCAAACATTGGAGTGTATCAGAGCTGTTCACTAAGTATTTTTCTGAGAGACTGTAACTTCTCTTTCTGCCTTCAGAATTATCCATAGCCACATGACTGACTTGGACCAATCCTAATGAGTGAAAATGAGGGTGCCTCATGGGGCAGAAGCTTTAAGACACACTGTTGACTTTTCTCCAGCCTTACCTATTTTAGAAGCAGGAGGCTTGGACCTCAAGTGAGAATGCTATAGATAGAGAAGACCCTCAGTTATTCTTTCATAGGCTAAATAAGACACAAACCCTTGTTGTTTTAAGACACTGAGAGGTGATGGTTATTTGTTATTGCAGAATGGCCTTGACTGTTCCTGGCTAATATAGGTGTTTTTTTAAATCTGATCTGGCACTAATGAGACTGGAAGGCAGAAGAAAAATTCGGAGATAATTTCAACAAAGCCTTGGCAGTAGGGAAAGTGAGTGAATAATGATGGACTGTGAGCATGAAGACAGGGAGTGAATTGGTTTTATGTTTCTGCATTTCTGGTGCCTGGCACAGTTTCTGGAAAGAAAGAGAAGTCAGGGGAGAGTCTTCCATAAGGACCTGTAGTGAATATTTTGTGTGAATATTTTGTGTCTCTCTAATGCCCAAGTCTTAACATCCTTTACATATGAATGTGATCTTATTTGAAAATGAAGTCTTTGTAGATATAATTTAGTTATAAATCTTGGGATGAGATTATCTTACATTTATGTTGGGTAAAATCCAATGGCTAGTGTCCTTCTAAGAAGAAGGAGAAGGAAATTGGATACACAGATGCAGGGAGGAGGCCATGTAAGATGGAGGCAGAGACCTGAGCTATGCAACTACAAGCCATGGAATGCCAAGGATTACCAGCAGCCATCAAAAAAACAAAAACAAGGTAAGGAATGGATTCTCCTTCAGAGTCTCTGGAAGAAACACCTTAACTTTGGAGTGCTTGCCTCTAGAACTGAGGGAGAAAAAAAATTATATAGTTTTGAAGCCACAAAGTTAGTGGTAATTTTTTAATGGTAGCCCTAGAAAAAGAATACACGATTCACTTCACTTACCACGTGGGGACAACTTTAGAATAACACTTCCAATTACAACCCTCTCTGTCATATCCTCCACCCTCTTCACCAAGTAGAAGTGGCTTATGTGATTTGTGACATTGGGGAATTCAAACAACAGCTAATAGCATACTGTACTTCATACATATGTACACTTACGTGTCAATTAAAAACAACAAAACAACAACAACAACAAAATAGAAATGTGTATGGAGTGGAACATCCAACTTTTAAGGCTGAATAGAGACAACGATTCCAGAAAAGTAAACTCAGAAGGTTTTCAAAGACATTAGAAGAAAATCAAGAGAAAATGGCATTTCAGAAGCTAGAAAGGAGATAATTCCAAGAAGGGAGTCGCAAATGGTATCTAATGTTGCTGAGATATTCAGCATAATTAGAACCCCAAAGAGGTAGTAGGTTTCCATTATGGGTTTTATTCCTGCTGTGATTTATTCACAGAAAAGACTGAGCAAATTGGTGGGAATAGAAGCAAAATGAAAATTTTATCTCCAGGTTTTATCAGATTGCTGGAAAGGGAGGCAGGGTGGAAACAAAGGTTATTTAAAAACATGGACCCTGGAATGTGAATGTAATTGATGGAGAGAACTGAAAATACGAGCTCTGTGGGATACGGAGGATGAGTAGGCCCAGATGAAGAAATTGGGAGCAGGGGAGTGGCCAATTGATAAAAGGGGAAAGCATGTATTAAGTACCAGGAGATTTTTCTTTCTTAAGATTGGTAAGTTGGTATATGTAGAAGACATTAACCAAGATAGGAAGCCATGACAAAAGAATTGGTCCTTAAAACATTGGCAATCGGGGCATGGTGATCCCAGCAAAAAAGGCTGAGGCAGGAGAATTGAAAACTTGAGGCTAGGCTGGGTAACCTAGTGAGACCCCGTCTTAAAATAAAAAATAAAAAGGGCTGGGGATGTAGGTTAATGTAAAGCACTCCTGAGTTCAATACCCAGTACCAAAAATGAGAAGTATTGGCAAGAACATTTTAGGTGAGATGACTAATTTGGGTAGCCTAGGCTGGGTGAGGGTAGATGTGAAGTTAGCAGGAACAGACAGTAGACCATCGTGTTAACTGTGAAATATGGAGGGATTAGAGGTCCTAAAGAAGGTGATCTTCTGTGTAGTGTCAGAAGTCTAACACCACATACTACCTCAGACTCTTATCAAGGGTTAGCTGATGCTTGAGATGAGGAAGGTATAGTTCATCAACCCTAAGAGTTCGTCAATTGCAAGACTTGCCATTATTCTACATACTAAGGAAAAAAGAGAAGGAAAAATGAAAACCATTCCTTATGATTGGTCACAGAAGTCTCTTATTGCTCTGAATTGTCTCCCACTATGCCCAGGGATTTGCAGTTTGTCTTGCCTGTTTCCTTGGTTCGTGACAGACATCATTTTGTACACATTTTAGTAACAAAATAGGAGACCATCTATTTGTGAACATCATCTTTCTTAGTTCCTGTAAAATGCTTAGCTATTTCTTTAGAAGAAAATATGGAAGTGGGGTCCGTTTTCACTCCTGCAGTGAATATTTTTTCTGCTCAGTTTAAATGTTTTCCTACAAATACAATCAACTGTTTATCTCACCCATATCATATTTATGCCTCTCAACTCTGTTTCAATGCCTTTCAGCATTCTCAAAATCTTTTGTTTAAATGTCAAATCAAATTGAAATATTTTTTAAAAACACATAAACACTGTAGAACCAGATGCAAACAGCTCCACAGAGGTTTGACATTCACATGAACAGCTCTGACACCACGGTGCACATCAGCAATGACAACTACCTCACGATGTCGCCTTGATGATAGGGATTGTAAAATGCTGCTACCCAATAGTAAAATGGCATCCCAATCTCAGAGATGCCAAATGTGAAAAAAACGTGTGTTGGTATTGCTGAAATGCGAAAATTATATTTCACAGAACTGTGGTTGTTGAAATTGACAGATAATCTTTGACCCTAATTATGAGTACCTCTTTGATACCTAACTTCTATTTAGCATTACTAACAGATATTATATTAACATTAATCTGAGTTATAACTTTTCTTCTATTTTTTTGTTATCCCCCCAAAGAAGAATAAAATGCCCAAGAAGCTTGTGCTCTGGAAGGTGAAAAAATAAAGGCTTGTGCATTTTGTTCCCAAATAGCTCCAACGGGTGTAGGTATTCTCATCTGACAATGGTAGGTGTAGTTTTGCTCAGAGGTGAAAATGGGTCTGCATTAATTTCTCTAATTCTTAGGGAAGGTAGGGCTTTCTGAAAGTTTCCAAAGGTTGAACCCATTCATAGAATTATAGGGCTGGAGGATCTCAGGCAATGTCCAGCCTTATGATGTCAGTTTTACAAATTGAACAGCTACTAAATGCAAATCAAATGTGACAAATGGACTTTGCTCAAATGTGTTAGTTTTTGATGTGAAGGGACAAACAAGCCCAGCTAAAGCAAACACACTGAAATTTTTAGCAAGTAAAAAAATTGTGCTTAGAAGACATTGGTTCTGAATGACAGTCAGGTGCTCTTGACTGTATATCACACATTCCCAAGAACAAACCTCTCCTGTCTCTGTACTCTGCCTTCCATCAATCATACCCCATCTCTTGTCATTTCAGTTTGCTCTGCTTTGTTTTTGTCCCTTGTTGGGTTAAGGTTGGTTTGTTTTGTGAAAATAACCAATGCCTGGATTTCTCACTCTCCAGAGTTCTGGGGTGAGTTAAATCTACAGATGTTTATGAGTGTTGACAATCCCTGTTGGCAGATGTTGTAGCAATACTTTTGTTTGAAAACTGGCTTTACTGAATGATCCTAGCAGAAAGGGAATCCTAGGAATTTGCTTTCATTTAGATCAGACATTTGAACCAATTGAAGAATGACCCCCATCTTCCAGCTCTTATAAACCCTTAGGAGACTCAAATTTTGTTTGTGCAGTCTGAGAAGAATTTTCTTGCTTTCATCTAATCTGGCTGCGGGTGGGGGAGTGGAAGACAGTTGCTCGAAAGGAAGCTGTTTGTTCATCCTAGCTCTCAGATCCGTTTCATAGGAAAATTTCCATAGGAATTCTGAGAAACAAAAGCTCCAAGGCAGAGAGCAACATTTGTTCTATTCAACATGCCCATGGCTGGGTCTGTGGCCAGCAGGGCAGCCAAGCCAAAGGAATTTGAAGAACACAGTGACTTTCTGAATTGCAACCCCATGTCTGGCCACAATGCTAATTATTTCACATCAGCAACTTGGTATATTATGCTGGGGATCTTGGTTGTCTTCTTTTGTTAGTAACAAGCAAACTGCTACTGCTTATTCAGGAAGGTCACAATGAGAAAGGATGGGGGGACAGAGCTTGAGAAAGTAAACACAGGCACAATCTCCTTTTCATTATAAATCATTTCCTCTTCCCCTGCTTCTGTAATGATCAGATGATAAATGATTGTCATCTTCTTGGGGTTCTCTTTTCCTATGGAAGGACACGGTGTAACTGGGAAGCAGAAATCTGAATGCTGTAGTCTAAAGAGCTGGAAAGCAGAGGCAGGTGGTGAGTGAACAAAGCCCAGACATGCCCAGGGTTAACTTGATTGGCAGGAATCAACAGAACTGGGAAAACCTCAAGCCATAAAGCCTTTGTTTGGAAAGTTCTAAGAATAAAGGTTAGCCAGGTCAAATTAAGCTTTTCTATCAGGATTTCAAAATAAATCATTGGAAAAACAAAAACAAAACAAACAACAAATGTAGCACCTCTCTCTTTTCCTTGAGACTGGCCATGTTTTAAGTTCAGCCAGAGGACTGGTAAGTTGAATGTTGAAAAAGTGTGATGAGTCTCTGAACAACTCAAGAATCTAACCCATCCTGCAACACATAAACACTGCTGGGTGGCCTTAGCTGAACCTAAAAACCTTTCATTTTTTCTAGTGTTTTTATTGGGGTTTAATATTTGTAGGGTTTACACCATAAGCAGTTGCAATGCCAAGTTGATACACACAGCATCAGGGCCTTAGAAATGCCAAACTGAGACTTGGGAACAAAAAGACAGTCAGGGTAGGTAATAAATAATTGGGTCTGATCAGAAAGATGGGGTCTGATTGAAGAGGAAATAAAATTAAAAGCTAATATATCCCACCCTCCCTCCTCCTCCTCCAATCTGTTGCCAAGGCTACCTGCCTCCAGGAAATTATTCCTCCCTGCAGGAAATCGTACGACTTATTAATGAAGTACCACCTGGGTGGCTCTTTCCTGCCTATTTGGGCAGACATGGAAAGGCACCCCTTGAAGGCTTCTTTCCCACCTTTTGGCCCGCCTTTTGGTCACTAGTCTGGTAGGCAAGATAAGGGGAGAAGGAGGGCATGAGAACAAAGGAAATGTAAAACCTATAAAAGGGGCAGGATGCCCCCCAATTCTATGGACACCCAGCTCTGGAGCCCCTTCTCTTCAGAGAAGACTTTGTTCTATCCTTTAAATAAAACATGCTTTCTAAGCTTTCCTGTGCATTTCTCGGGTGTTCAATCGTCACATCAGGGAAACAGGACTTGGCCCTGATTCTCATCACCAGCCTCAATACTGGAGGTGCACCTGTGCACCCTCCATTCCTAGATGTTATCTTTGGCACTGCTAGGGAAGGAAGTTCAAGTCTCAGTTTTCTCGTGTGGAATTGTGATATTCTGAATAACACTGATTTTACAAAAAGTCAAGTGAAAATCTCTATGTAAATGTCAACTATAAAGGTCCTAGAACTTTGCCCAGCATGTCTGCCTTAAACGCCATGTTCTCTGTTATAGTTTAGATATGAAGTCTCCCCCCAAATCTCCTGTGTTAATACAGGAGATGAAATAGTTCATAAAAGCTGTAACCTGATCGGTCCATTCTAGTTTGAATGGACTAACTGGGTGGTGATTGTAGGCAGGTGGGGTAAGGTTGCAGGGGGTAGGTCACTGGGGTTGTGTCCTAGAAGTCTTCATCTTCCCCGGGCCCTTCTCCCTTCCCTTTTCTTTCGCTGCTGCTTCCTGACTGCCGTGAATGAAGCAGTTCTCCTCCATGACATCCTTCCCCCATGATGTGGTGACTCACCTTGGCCCCAGAGCAAAGGACTTGGCCCACTATGGACTAAACCTCTGAAACCAAGAGCCAAAATAAACTTTATCTCCTCTAAGTTGTACTTGTTAGGTATTTTGGTCACAGTGATAAAAAGCTAACTAACATAGCCTCCTTCCCTAACATTGATTCATCTATTTATACATCCAACAATATTGATGAAACCAAAAAAACATATGGTCGTCACTCATTAGTGTTTGTTGGATGAAAATGTTTTATGGTAAAGCATCATCATTATCATTTATAGCAGGGGTTGGCAAACAGTCCACAGGCCCTTTTTCAAAAAACCAACTTTTATTGGAACAAAGCCACATCCAGAACTGAACTGTAGTTGCTTCTGTGCTATACCAATACAGATAAGTAGGTATGAGCGACTTTCAAAGCCTGAAATATTTGCCATCTGGCTCTGATAAAGGAAATTTTCAGGCCTCTAAAAACATTAGGCACATTCCCCTAAACTTCTTTATCTTCCGGTGAATAATCTATCCATGAATATTTCTAGAAAAACATTTCTCAGGGTGTGTTTGAGAGAACACATTTTCTATGAGCCACTGCTTCCCTGGTTAAGGAGTTCAGAAAATATGATTTATAAGGAGTAGTGTTGTGGCTGGGGTTTAGCTCAGTGGCAGAGCACTTGCCTAGCACCTGTGAGGTACTGGGTTCGATCCTTCACCACATAAAAAATAAATAAATAAACAAACGAAGGTATTGTGTCCATCTACAACCAAAAAAAAAAAAAGAAAATCGTTAAATTTGACAGTTAAGAGCTTACGATTTTAATTCAGTGTTTTCACAGGTATTTGACCCTGCTCTTTTTTTCATTAATTCATGTGTTATAGAGGTATTTGCCACAGAAACATCTTAGAAAGTTAGGAAGAGAGCATTTACTGTACATGCTACCTCTGGAAAATTGGAAGTGACTACTACATGTATTAAATTCCAGAAGGGGCATGAGGCACAGCCAAGGTACTTTGGGGAAGAATACAGTAATGAAAAATAGAAAATGGGGCTGGGGATATGGCTTAAGCAGTAGTGTGCTCGCCTGGCATGCGCGGGGCGCTGGGTTCAATCCTCAGCACCACATAAAAATAAAATAAAGATGTTGTGTCCACCGAAAACTGAAAAATAAATATTAAAAAATTCTCTCTCTCTCTCTCTCTAAAAAAAAAAAAAAAGAAAGAAAAAGAAAAAGAGAATACAGTAATGAGTTCCCTCAGTTAACCGTGGCCTGTGTGCCAGAAATGTACAAACACCTTATTCAAAGTACTTATAGTAAAAGGATCTCTGTATTGCTGCATATGAAGTGTGACTTTGAGGATGCCTTTTTGGTGTGAATTATGAGCTGATTATGAAGAAATCTCACAAAGAATTATCGCAAAGATACTTAAGTCTTATTTTCCAAGAGAACTTCTTAGAAGATGAAATTTATTTGTTTTATTTATATATATGTGTGTATATACATATATGTATTATGTACACATACATATATGTATGTGAATATATATGTGTGTGTATATATATATATATATATACACACACACACATAAATGATTGTTGTATATTTTTATTTTGCTTCTTGTATTCCCATAACACATTTTATACCTCTTGTAGTTATCCTATAGTTCTCAGGTATTATGATAGACTTTCTTCATCCTCTATTTTCTTTGCTCTTCAGATTTGGAAGTTTCATATTCTCAATCTCAGATATTCTTTCCTTAGCTGTGTCCAGTTTCTAATGAGCTCAACACAGGCATTCTTTATTTTTGCTATAGTGTTCTTAATCTTTAGCATTTCTCTTTATTTTTTTCTTACAGTTGACATCTCTCGCCTCCTAGTTCCCATCTGTTCTGGCATGTGTCCTATTTTTCCCATTAAAGCCCTAAACATATTCGTCTTAGTCTTTTGAATTCCTAATGTGACAATTCCTCTATCCTGCCATATCCAAGTCTGCTTCAGATTCTTGATCTGTTTCATTGAATCGTGGATTTTTCCCTTTATTTGCCTTGTAATTTCTTTGTTGAAAGCTAGACATGATGTTCTGGGTGAAAGGAACTCATAGGGATAGGCCTTTAGTGGTGGTAAGGTGTGTGTCCGGGAAGTGCAAGCATCTAACCTTTCCATGATTAGGTTTTAGTCTTTTGGTAATCCTATGCTCCTGGATTGTGAACTTCACAAGTGCTTCCCAGTCCTGCACACACACACACACAATAACAACAACCCCCCCCCCCCGAACACACCCCCTCTAGGTGGTACTGGATGGCTAGAGGAGACTGGGGTTGGGTATTTACCTTATCCCTGTTTGGTTAGGTTCTGAAGTAACCAACTAGGTTAGGCTCTGATAAAATAGTTTCTCTTGAGGGCAGAACTTGAGAAGAACAGAATGCTTTAGCATATTTCGAAATGCTAGAAGGTCTTAGCAGATTTTACCCCAAAGTTCATGTGAGAACCTGGAAGTAAAACCCTTAAAAAACTAGGTCTCGCCCATGAATGGATTTCTCTGGAGTTTTTAACTCTCAGGTTTGTTCCTCATCAAGCCCCTAGCAATTTAACCATTACAGGGTAGATTTTCCCGCCTTTGCTCACGAAGTTTTCCGTGTGTAGATTCTTTGCTCTGGTAAGTTGTTATACACTGTAACCATATATCTGTCTCTCCTGCTTTTAAGGCAGCAGGTTGCTTTGTGACTTTGCTTCTCTGACACATTTAAGAAGAGTTAATCTTCATTTTGTTCAGCTTTTTGTTTGTTGTTAGGATGGAGTGGTGACTTCCAAGTTGCTTATAGGTACACCAGAAATTGGAAGTCTACATCATTCTCTATATCTGGGCCCTGGGATTAGGGTCCTTTTCAGATCCTGTGTGTCAAGAAAGCATTATTAATTTCTTCTTTGAGATGCTACCTTTGCTCCAAATATATGGCAGTATTAAAAGAGTGTCAAAAGTACTATATGTATCAGTAAAAAGGAATAACATCTCCATGTATTAGAAACACAACAAAACTTCTATACTATGATTAAGGGTTGGTTCTGGATTCTGCCCAGGGCTGTGTGGGCAAGTAGGAGTGTCTCAAGACCAAGGGATTAAGCAAAACTCTCCTGGTTCAGAAAGAGTTTGGAAGTTTCTTTAGGGCTGTCACTTTTGGCAAGTTCTGTATCCATGAAAAAAAGACATTGAATGAGTTCACCACTCGAAACTAAAACAAGCCTCATACAGTAGCAGATCACCAATATGTGCAATATTAGTAGAAGCAACCTCAAACCTGGGAGAGTGGCTGGAAAGCAAGGGAAAACAAAAAACAAAACAAAAAAGCTCCTCACCTAAGATGAGCTTGTAATGCACATTTCAAAATATATGAAAAATTTTAGTCAAAGATGGACAACCAACAATTTGAGACAAATTCATTTTAGGTACAATTTAAAAACCAGAATAAGTTGAAAAGGTATTAAATACATGAGTTTAGGATTATGAGTGGTGAATGAAAAAAAAATTCATAAAAAGAACCAGAATTAACCAAACAAATATAGGCAAAAATGCAATAAGGAGAGAAACATGAACTAGAACTATCTACATATCTTTTGCATGAGAAGTCCAGACAGTTAAATGAAACACACAGTAGATTGTATTCATTCTAGGCTGACTCCAAGGGAGGAAGTAGTGCTCTGAAAGTGGGAAGGAGATGAAAGACAGGAGGCTTCAGCATATATTCAACAGGAGATTCAGAGGAAGAGAAAGGAAGTGGTAAAAAAAAGAAAACAACTGAAAAATTTTCAAAATTCAAAAAATTCACAAATCCTCACATTGAAAAGAATACCAAGAAAAATGAAAAGGATAAATAGAAGTAGATGCACATGTAGACACTGATGGTAATATTACAGAACCACACACACCAAGGAAAAATCTCAAAAGCTACAAGTGAGAAAGAAAGAATTCCTGCTAACAAGTACTCATTCAATGAACAATAGACTTCTTATTGGCAACAAATTCCAGAACACAACAGAATAAGATTCTCAAAGTGCTGTTGGAAAACAACTGCAAACTTTGAATTTTAAACTCCAATAATAAATATATATATAAAATATAAAAGTAAAAACTTAAAAATAAAGGCCATATAAAGACAGTTTCAAACATGCCTTGGCAAAACTTAACCACTTAGAAGCCTTAATGAAAGAACCATCAACAGATATCCAAGAAATGAAATGTAAAATAAAACCAACAAGAGAAACTAATGGTCTTTAACTGCTCTTAGGTTTAATTAACCATTGACATCACACACACACACACACACACACACACACACACACACACCAAAAACTAGATAAGAATATTATGGAAGAAGGTAAAGTGGAGAGGGAGTCTTTTCTTTGAAGATTGCTTTGGTTGAATTTAATAGGTGGATAAAGATATTAAGTAGTTCTAGACCAGTGTTCCTGGTCTAGATATTAAGATATTAAGTAGTTATTAAGATATAAAAATATTAAGTAATTCTAGACCAGTGTTCCTCAAGCTTTGGCATTCATCAGAATCACTTAGAATATACAATTTGTGGCCCCACCTCCAGAGTTTGTGTTATTAGGCTTGGAGTAGGGCCTGGGAATCTGCATTTTTCAATTTCCACATGACGCTAATGCTGCTGCTCTTGAAGCCATGCTTTGAGAACCAGTTCTTTAGTGTTTATTATGAAGATATTGTAATTAAATATGTAGATACAAATTAAGGGTGATCATTAAAAGAATAGAAACTCTACATAGTTTCAAAACCACAGTGGAGAGGCCGGGTGCGATGGTGGCACTCACCTATAATACCACCAATTTGGGAGATTGGGGTTCAAAGTCAGCCTTAGCAACTTGGCAAGGCCTAAGCAACTTAGCAAGACCTTGTCTCAAAATAAAAGCACACCTGGGTTCAATCCCTGGTACTAAAAAGAAAAAAAGAATCCCACAGAGGAGAAAAAAGAATACGTAAAAATGTTATAACAGAAGGCAAGCAAGAAAGGGAAAAACAAGAGAGTGAGGAGGAAGAGAATAGCATATAAAATTAAGATGGTAGAACTAAATCCACAGACTAGAAAGGGCTTTGCAACACTTATAACTGATAAAGAATTTGTTTCCAGAATTGATCAAGATTTTTTACAGACCTTTGAAGAAAAGACAAAGCCCCAATAAAATGTGAAAGGAGGTGATTCAGCAATTCAGACAAAAAGGAAATTAGTATGGACAAAAAGCCAACAAAAGTCTCACTAGTAAGCAGGGAAATACAAATTAAGATATGGATTTATAGCCAACAGATGTTACTTGAAAACAAGGTGACAGTTGCTAACAAAGATATGATCTTTCTATCAATTGTCAGGGTAAAAGTGCACATTCTCTTACCCTGTGTCTGGGAAGTTACACTTATGAAAAATCTAGAGGAAATCTTGCATGTGTGTGCAGAAGTGTGTGTACAATGTTCTGGTGGTATTGCTTGTGACAATAAAAAACAGAAAATAAACTCATCTTATCATCAGGGACTGGATCAAAATGTGTACGGTACCTTTGTACAGTGATTTACTCCAAAGAGTTAAAATGAATTGGTGCTATAAATACAGAGTTTACATACAGATGCTTTAATATTCTATATTATGCAACATTATTTACCCTGAATACTTTGAATTGGCCTCAGTTAAAATTTTGGTTGAAACTCTAAGCTAAATGTTTCAGCAATAGTTAATGAAAAATTTCAGTGAAGTTATTGGCATAGATGTTCGGAGAATCTAAAGCACAATCAGCCTTTTTTCTTTGTTTAGATTAGCAAGATAATGCAAGAGGTTAAGGAATATTTATATTCCAGTTACATGATTTAAAAATCAATCTGTGTGTCTTTTGTATTTTGTTATCATAGAATTGTCTCTATCTATGACTATTTACTTCATAGTACAAAGAACTTTCCTATCAAATGTAATAGTGACTGTCCTAAGACTGTTGACTTGATAACTTGTAACAATGTATGTTTGTTTTAGGAAACTCCATTTGTTTAAATATTTGTATTAGAGAATTGTGTGTATCTTTTACTTAAATAAACTGTCAGTCATTCTGTTCTTGTTTCAACCAGCATATAAAAACTGTTCATTAAAGACAGGAATGTATAATTTAAGATTTTCCTGGGGCTGGGGATGTGGCTCAAGCCGTAGCGTGCTCGCCTGGTATGAGTGCGGCTCAGGTTCAATCCTCAGCACCACAAGCAAACAAAGATGTTGTGTCCGCCAATAACTAAAAAATAAATATTAAAAAAATTCCCTCTCTCTCTCTCTCTCTCTCTCTCTCTCTCCCTCTCTCACTCTCTCTTTAAAAAAAATAAAATATTAAAAAAATATTTTCCTACTTGCAAAAATTTTTTTCCAGTTAAAAAAAACTAAGGCTTGTAACATTAACTTAAAAACTACAATATAAATACCAGTTTTCTAGTTATGTGTGTTTATTTAAACAACAAAATTTATAAAATTAACACGACTGGTATTCCATGTGGCATTCGTTTACCAGAAACGTTAGTGTCAAATAAATATAAATATTGCTTAAACTTAATATATCTTGGTGATAAATTATTGAAGTGTGAATCTGCAGGAGACAGGCAGCTTCATTATCTCTCATGCTTACTTCAGAAAATAAGTGATCTGATGGATATATGGCAAAAATAGCATTGCTGAATGTAGATGTGAGTACTTGGATATTTGAGTATTTGATTTTACAAGGATAAGACATCACATGCATTCTTAAATGGTTTATAGATGGAAAAATAATTATGTGAAAAATGTGTTCCTTTTTCTCATATATGCAATTTATATTAGCCAATTCCTAATTTCCCATGCCAAATCTGGTCTTACACATTTCACACAGACCCTGTATAACTCCAGGGACATGAGTCTTCAGCTGTGACAGCAGTGAGCCAACAGCATCTTTACATTGCTTCAGTCATGTTTCTGCACATTTCTAGCTGGCAACCTCTTACTTATCCATGACAACCACACAGACCTTTACCAGTCTCTTGATGCTCCCTCAGCCTCCTAAATGCTCAGCAGATGACGTCATTCGAGTTCCTCAGGAGAGTAGAGATTCTGAGGCATTCTTTCCAGAACATCCCTCCAGTTCTTTCCCCCTTGTTCTCCAGGAAAACAGGACAAATTGTGTGTGTGTGTGTGTGTGTGTGTGTGCATGTGTACAATGTTGTTTATTTATCTAGAAATTGATTTATTTTAAGAAATCAATTCACACAGTTGTGGGTTGTCAAGTCAAAAAATTTGCAGGGCATGTACAACCACAAGAATGGGAAGTTAAACTCCATGTATGTCTAATAGGTCAAAATACATTCTACTGTCATGTAAAACTAAAAAGTTTCATGTAAAATAAAAAAAGTGGGGAAAAAAAGGAAATTCCTGTGGCAGTTGATGTTATAGTCTTTGGTTTGAACATAATCTGGAGGTAGAATTCCTTCCTTCCTCAATGGGTCAGGGAGTAGGGTGCTGGGGAGGTTTAGTCTTTTCTTTTAAGGCCATCAGCTGATTGGGTGGGTTCACCAATAAATGGAGGTCAATCTACTTTATTCAAACTCTATTTTTTTCTCCCATATTTTTTGTTTGTGCATTAGAGCTGTACATATTGATGGGATTTGTTGTTATACATTTGTACATGCATACAATATAAGAACATAATTTGGCCAATATCATTTCCCAGCATTTTCCCCCTCCCAACCTGCCTCTCACTCTTTGGTCCCTTTTTTCTACTGACCTCCCCTTGATTTTCAAAATACCCACCCCACCATTGTTGTCGTTGTTGTTTTTTTCCTCTTTCTAGCTTCTGTATATGAGAGAAACCATATGACCCTCAAGCTTCTTAATTGGACTTTTTCACTTGAAATGATGATCTCTAGTTCCATCCATTTTCCTTCAAATGCCATAATTTCATTTTTTATGGCTAAATAAAATTCCATTGTGTATTTATATCATATTTACTTTATCCATTCATCTGTTGATGGATACCCAGGTTGAGTCCATAGTTTTGCTATTGTAAATAGTGAACTGCTATATACATGTGTATGCATGTATTACCAAAGTAAAATGACTTTAATTCTTCAGGATTACTGCTGAGGAGTGGTATAGCTGGGTCCTATGGTGGTTACATGCCTGTCCTTTGGAGAAGTCTTCATACTGATTTCCATAGGTGTTGTACTAATTTATGGTTCCACTGACAGTGCAAAATTGTTCTTTTTCTCCACATCCTCTTTTATTTATTATTTGTATTCATTATATCCAGCATTTATTATTTGTATTCTTGATGACTGCCATTCTGATTCTGACTAGTGTGAGATAAAATCTCAGTGTAGTTTTGATTTGCATTTCCCTAATTGCTAATGATGCTGAACATTTTTTCATGTATTTGTTGGCCATTTGTATTTCTTCTTTTGAGAAACATCTGCTTAATTCATTTGCCCACTTATTAACTGTGTTCTTTGGTTTGTTTTTTGGTGTCAAGTGTTTTGGGCTCTTTATATATTCTAAATATTAATCTTCTGTCAAAAGAGTAGGTAGCAAAGATTTTTCTCCCATTCTGTGGGTTCTCTCTTCACATTCCTGTTTGTTTCTATTGCTGTGCAGAAGCTTTTAAATTTGATGCTATTCCATTTATTAACTCCCCACATTATTTCCTAAACTTTTGGGGTTCTACCAAGAAAATTGGTGCCTGTGCCTAAAAGCTGGAGTGTTCACCCTAGGTTTTATTCTAAGAGTTGCATAGTTTCTGTTCTAATTCTGAATCACTGAAATTGAAAAGGACTATGAGATGTGGGCTAATGGGATGGATAAACTCTTCAAATTCCTGATTAAACTTAAGCCCCACCTGCTGGAACTCCACTCATAAAACTTGCAGACACCCCACTATAGGAGTGCATTGATCTGATCTGTGCAGAAAAAACTCCAAATGACATTACTTCCCATCCCATTCTACCTCATACAGGGGAGAAGAGAAGCTAAGACTTATTTGAACCAACTTTAGTCTTAATCCACTCCAACTGGCAGCTTGGTGAACAACACAAAAAGAGGATGGGGATAATGACCCCTAAGCCCTTGCTTTCTCTCCCAGTACATAGCCCAAGAAGAAATGGAAAGAAAGGCATAGAAGGTGTTTGCTGGGTTTCTGTTCTCGTGACTAAAAGGCTCAGGGGTCACTCCAGTTGAACTGGGCTGACTGGGCTGCGCAAAATAACCACACAAAAGACACAAATACCTTTTTCTTTGGGGTTGCTGTGATGGCTCCTCTGACCTCAAGGGTCCGCAGGAAGAGAGATGAGAGCACGCTCTGACCCCTTTTATTGAGGAGAAGCTATTCAAATGAGGCAAGGGGTCAGGTTTCCGGGGGATGAGTCTATCTTCATGATGTCCACTGTCAGCAGGTTGACTGACATCTGGGTGGGCCACACCCAAGGGCACAGTAAGAGGAGGGGACACACACAAGGCACTTCCATGGAAGATTCTATCCTAAACAGGGCAAGGGGTTACATGACAAAGGAACAGGTGAGCACAGCTTCACCCATGGGGCTGTAGCAAGACACACCCATGCACAAGACACCGACCCTTGAACCCAAGAAGGGTGGGTAAAGCTCTGCCACATTTCTGTGACGGAGCAGAGCGCCTCAGCACCCAGTTGGGGAGTGTGACCCAGTCACATGCAAGGTTGGTCTCCCACAAGTGTTCATCTATTCTCATTGACTATTTTGACCACCTTATTTAAAATGATTGCTTAATTTTTCATTAAGTACATGTGTTTTTCTTTTTCTTTTTTTGTTTTTGTGTGTATTTTCTCTTCTGATTGGTTTATGGACATATACATATTTTTTTTCATTTTTAACATTTTAAAATTGTAGTTATTTTTCCTTGCCTTGTCTTTTGAGGATTAGAGCATTTGATTAGTATATTTTGGTTTTGTTTTATGTTGTTTTTTTATTTGTCTGTTGCTCTTACTTCTTATTCTTTCTTTTCATCTGCTAACAGCCAAATTCTATTGTTCTCTATTTCACTCTGTCGTTACTTTGTTATTTCTACTCTTTCTCTTCCTTCCTTATAACCATCACATGCTACATCTCTTCTGAATTCTCTGTTCACTTTTTGAAATTATGAACTCTTTTCTGCCTTCCTATCACATTTTATTTTCACTTAATTAACTGCATTCTTCCCATCATTTAGCACTAATTGGTTTATGTAACTCCTGCCCCCCACCATTCATTTTGTTGCAATTATTGCTGCTGTGAATGACATACTTGACCTCTGTTTCTTGCTTTAATGACCAATATAGTTCAAGGTTACTTATTGTTTTTGCTGTTGGCAATTGCTGACCCTACTATTTCTTGGTTTTGTGGAAATTAAAATTGTATATGTCATAGGAGAAACCCAGCAATGAACTTAGATGCAAAAATACTTAATAAAATATTAGCAAATCATGTTCAACAACATACTAAGAAGATTGTACACCACAACCAAGTTGGTTTTTCCAGAGATACAAGGACAGTTTAACATACACAAATCAATAAATATAATTCATCACATTAGCAGACTTAAGGACAAAAATTGCTTAGTAATCTCAATAGATGCTGAGAAGGCCTTTGTTAAAATTCAGAACCCATTCATGATAAAAACATTGAAGAAACTAGGGATAGAAGAACCCTACCTCAACATCACAAAGGCACTATATGAAAAACTACCAACCTCATAGCAAATAGGGAAAAATTGAAAGCATTTCCTTTAAAATCTGGGACAAGACAAGGATGTCCACTCTCACCACTCCTATTTAATATAGGACAAGAAATTCTGGCCACAGCACTTAGGCAAGAGAAGGAAATTAAAGGGATAAAAATAGGAAAGGGAGAAGTCAAATTATCACTCTTGGCAGACGACATGATTCTATATCTAGAATATCCAAAAAATTCTACCAAAAGACCATTAAAGCTAATAAACAAATTTGGCAAAGTAACAGGTTACAAATCAACATCAGAAAATCAATAGCTTTCCAATGTACTAACAAAGAATCTGCTGAAAAAGAAATAAGGAAAATAATTCTATTCACAATAATCTCAAAAACAAACAAACAAACAAACAAACAAAAAACTGGAAATAAATTTAACCAAGGAGGTCAAAGACCTCTATAATAAAAACTGTAGGATATTAAAGAAAGAAACCAAAGACTTCAGAAGATGGGAAAACTTCCCATGTTCATGGATAGGCAGAATTAATATTGTTAAAATGGCCATACTATCAAAAGCAATATACAGATTTAATGTATATTGAATCCCCACCAAAATACCAATGAAATTCTTCACAGAACTAGAAAAACAGTCTTAAAATTAATTTGGAAGAATAAAAGACCCAGAATAGCTAAAGCAATTTTAAGTCAAAAAAGCAATGCTGGAGTCATCATAATACCTTACTTCAAATTATAATACAGAGTTATAGTAACAAAAACAATGGTACAGAACAGAAGATACAGGGACAAACCCACCCAGATGCCATCTGATCCTTGACTAAGGTGGCAAAAACATACACTGGAGAAAAGACAGCCTTTCATCCATATGTAGAAGAATGAAACTATACCCTTATCTTTCATCCTGTACAAATCAATTCAAAATGGATCCAAAACCTAAGAATTAGAACAGAGACTATGCAACTCCTGGAAGAAAACCTAGAGTCAACACTCCATCATTTAGGCATGGGCACCAATTTTTTGATAGAATCCCTAAAGCTCAGGAAATAATGCAGAGTGTTAATAAATGGAATAGCATCAAATTTAAAAGCTTCCGCACAACAACAGAAACAAACAGAAATGTGAAGAGAGAGCCCACAGAATGGGAGAATATCTTTGCTAGCTACTCTTTTAACAGAAGATTAATATCTAGAATGTATAAAGAGCCCCCAAAAACTTGACACCAAAAAAAAAAAATCTGCCAATTTTTGTAACTTCCTTTTAATGTCTGAGGCTGACTAATATAAATTTATCCTTTAAAATTATGTGGCCCTCAGGTATTCAGAATCTATTGTAGTGTGCTTTCTCAGTGCCTCTGGAAGTTTCTCCAGAATGTTTGCAGGGTTCTTCTGATGAATTTCAGATATGAATTTCAGATATGAATTTCAGAATTCTTGATGAATTTCAGATATCTTAGACTTCTGCCTTGATGTTCGGAGACCTTCAAGGAACAGAGCCTGAAGATGTCTCATTTTCTAATTATCCTGTTCATCATTCAGTTTCCATTCAGAATTGTTCTTAGGAACTGTGTGTGCCCCAGGTATATTATTAGATTTACTCCTACTCTGTGTTGCAGGGGCATGAATGAGACACTGATCATTTCCAAAATGTTTAGATGTCCTTAAAGAGTCTCCTTTTCATTAGAGGTCAAAATTTGGTTAAGCAGTAATATAATATCCTTCCAGGTTAAGACATAAGTTTTGGAACACTTCAATGTATTTATCTGGATCCTTTGAAAACTTACTCAGTCCTTTATTTACCTCAGGTGTTGAAGAAAAAAATGGGACATGGATATTGTTTGGCTCAAATTCCCTTTCTGGCATTTCCAGAAGTGGCAGTATGTTTTGTCCTCCTCTAGGGGTGGATGATGAGGGTCTTGGGGAAGGAGGACAGGAAGGCTCATGGCAAGGGTTAGTAGGGGTTAGGAAATCTTGGGATTTCTCTAACTTTGCTACTCTCTTAGATGTTTCCTTAGACTTCTCTTCCATTAAGGCTGCAATTATAGCTGGGTCTAGCTTACATTGCTGATATAATTTGGGGTTCTCCCTCAGAGAAATAAAATTTGAACATAGGGGACCTCAGGCCATTTTTCTTCCTTCTTACAAAACAAACTAAGCTTCAAGATAGGTTTAAAGTTTATACTTCCCCCTGGCAGCATGATTCTCCTTTGGAGAGTTTGTATTGAGGTCACCCCTGACAGTAGAAGAAAATCAGGCACATTTTCCTGAGTGTCTGTGAATCAAATTTGTCCCAGTTTTTTGGTGGGCAGGCTAGTGGTGAAACTGGCACTACTTTTGAGGCTGAAGCTCCAAACTGGATCAGAATCAGAACTCAGGCACTCACACCAGAAGAACTGCCCACTCTCAGAGGGGTGTCTCTCTGAATGAGCTTCTTGGCCAATGGCAATCCCACCCCTCTCATTCTACATGATTCACTGGATTTATTGCTGCCTTACCAGAAAATACCTCAGATTTTGGTTTCCACATGACAAAGAACCCGAGGAGACTCAGACTTAGTGGATCTTATTGGTCTCTCCTGGACACTATTGGATTTCCATATATGACGGCTGATAATTAAATGTCAGCCAACAGTGGGATGTATTTCTCTGCTTCATGTGTCTACAAAATTAGAGAGACTAGTAAGAATTAATTTTCCTTCAATTGAGCAGGATCCAAAGAGTCTATGTAAGATCAGGGTCATCATGGACAAAGGACCCTTTTAAAGGGGTTTTTCCATCTACAATCTGCATCCCAAGAGGGGTCCCAGAAGGACAAAGAGGACAGGTTGTCTCCGAGGACTTTCTGCCTTCCTCATGGAGAAATTTGAGGAAGAATTAAATTAACAGTTGTGAGCCCAGTGGGCTTGGAGATACCCAAGAGGGACAGAGGGATAGAGTTCAGCTTCCTTCCATGGGAAATGTGTGAGAATGTGTCTCCTAGATCCCTAAAGAACAAAAAGAGTTGGGTGCCTCCCCTTCCCTTTCAGACAAAGAAACTGGGGAGTTGCATGAGGGTGAAACAATGGTGGTATCTTTGCAAGTCAGCAGCCCTTCAATATGTGAGAAAGGGAGCCCAAACCCATTTCTACAACCACTCTGCATAGTATATACCTCTTTCTGCGGATAGACCTTTAGTTATGAGGGAAGCACTTGGGACAATCTAGTGTGAGGAAGGAGATGCAGGTGGCTCACTATGAAAGTGCTGGCCTCGCAGAATGTTCATTCAGCACCATGATATATCAATTGCCATAGGATACCCCAAAGAGCTGTTGGGAAATGGCATCAGAAGAGGGCCTTTGACAGTCACTGAAGACCAATCTTAGACCTTCCAACTTCCCACCAGATCCTCACATCCAAGGGCAGGCCAGGATCAGGGGTCACCGTCTACTTGCTCTGGATGCACCCTGAGGCAGGATAGAAAAGTGGGAAATGGCTCCATAGAGCCCAACATGTCTGACTTGTAGGGCAGGAAATTGGAAACTACAGAAACGGAGGAACCTATTACCTGAGACTTGAGCCATGCTAATTGGATTTTTTTTTTAGAGAGAGAGAGAGAGAGAGAATTTTTAATATTTGTTTTTTAGTTTTTGGTGGACACAACATCTTTATTTTATTTTTATGTGGTGCTGAGAATCAAACCCAGCGCCCCGTGCCTGCCAGACAAGCGCGCTACCGCTTGAGCCACATCCCCAGCCCATGCTAATTGCTTTTAAGTGGCTGACAGGTGCCCAGTTTTCCTCCAAAGGATAGTGAAGGCAAAGAACATCAGTAGCAAATGGCTTACCTTGGTGAGGATTGTGGTCCTGGATGAGCCCCCAGGATGTTACTGGCTGGATTTGGGATAGGGTTCCTGTTCCATGGAGTTGAAGAATAAACACCACAAATGCAGCAAGTGAGCAGGAATTTTATTAAAAAGGAAAGTGAGAAAAAGATCCAGAACTTCCAATGCTGTGTGCCTAGGAGGGTCAAGGCTGTTGTTTAAGTCTTACAGCATCCCCTTTTTTTGTGTGCCTCAGAGGGCATGGGCTCTATTATGGATTATGCAGTAACCTTTTGTGAGGTAGAAATTTATACCTTTTGAGAAACAGGAACAGTTTAATAACACATCAGGGTATGTTAAATGGTGTCCTCATGCTTGCCCTCTTGTTGACCTTTCCTGTCCCTCCCCTACTTTCCAAGGCCTAACCTTTTCTATCTCACCAGTGGTAGCTGTTACTACTGCCACAACTGGCTTGGCTCTAATGTAGTCTTTCTTCGTTGATTGATATATCCAAAATTTCTGAGTCTCTAAGACACTGTGACTGTCCAATACTGAGTTTTGGTGAAATCTCTCTTTCACCCACCTTGCAGAGAAGCAGTACTACTGCTGCTTCAATCCCAAGCAACAGAGAAACTAGAAATGCAGCCTTCCTCTAGCTCACTATTTTGAATCTCCCTCAAAGTCTACTTTAAATGTTATCACATCTGAAAAATATAGCATTTAGGTGAGTTTATCAAATAACTGGGTACCACAAATTTAGTCATTGTACCTTTTCCCCTGGGACCTACTGATCTGAATCCACAGCTTTTATTTTCACTGTTCCCTGAAGTTTCTTTTAGAATAATGACCTTCGTTCTACATTAATCTATCCATGTTCCTTATCTTCTTTTCTTTTACTTTCTCCAAACATCATTTTATCAACGATGCTCTCTGACTTCTGTTTCTTCATTGTCTCTCATTTATTTTTGTTTCCTTTTGGTATCTAATTATATTATCTCCCATCTTAAAAAAAAATTACCCTTAATTCTCCATCTCCCTCCCATTTTCCCTATACCCATGCCTCCTGTAACAGCACTAACTCATTTCTGAAAATTCTGTTGCTAAATGAACAGCCATTAAATGAAGACAGTATTTCCATTACTTTTAATGGAAACATGATGAATTTCATCTGAACTCATACACTCAATTTTTATAGGTAGTAATATATGTTGAATATACGCTCAATTTTTATAGGTAGTAATATATGTTGAATGATGAAAACAAGTTTTTACAAATAATTAATAACATTGAAAATCAACAATTTGTGCATCAAGTATGATATAATGACTGTTAAGCTAAATATTTATCTTTGTATCATTTTCTTCAAAAGTTTTTCAACCTGTTCGGGGCACATGTTATCTTCACTCCTCTCCTCCCTCTACCTGGTCCCTTTCCTCTGCTCTCCTGGTCTCCCTTCAATTTTCCTGAGACCCACTCCTACCCCTGCCACCACACATACACCTTTTCCCCCTCTAGCTTTTATATATGAAAGAAAACTTACAATCTTGATTTTCTTTAATATTTTTAACATCCATCACTTTTTTTATTGGTGCATTATAGTTATACACATTGATGGGATTTGTTGTTACACATTTGTACATGTATACAATGCATGATATAAAAATATAATTTGGTCAATATCATTCCCCTACACTCCCCCGCCCCCGACCCCCTCCTTCAACATACAACCTCTTGGTCTCTTTCTTCTACTGATGTCTCTTCGATCTTCATGAGATCCCTACCTTTCTTTTTCTTTTTCCTCTGTATCTTCTGCATATTATAGAGAACATATGCCCCTTAACCTTCTGAGTTTGAATTATTTCATTTAACATGATGGTCTTTAGTTCCATTCATTCTTCTTCAAAAGACAAAATTTTAGTTCTTAACAGCTGAATAAAACCCCACTGTGTATATACACCACATTTTAATTATCCATTCATTCATTGGTGGACACCTAGGCCATTTCCATAGTTTTGCTATTGCAAATTGTGCTGCTATAAACATGGGTATGCATATATCACTGTAGTATGATGACTTTCATTCTTCAAAATAAATAGTGATGCATAGTATAGCTGAGTCCTATGGTGGTTCCATGTCTAGTCTTTTAAGGAGACTCCAAACTGATTCCATAGTGACAACCCTTGATTTTTTGAGTTTGGTTTATTTCACTTAACATAATGTTCTCATCAAGGGGAAAGACCTTCCATTTTCCTGAAAATGTCACTTCTTACAAAGTTTATGATTAGTATATTTTAGGTGAAAAAGTCATTATAGTCAAACAAAAGTGATATAATATTTCAAGAGCCCGGTGGTAAAAATCTTTCCCTTACCACCTACTATATAAGGTAACATAACTCTTTACTGCTAAACTTTTCAAAAGAGAAATCTACTATTACTGTCTCCACTGTCTCAACTCATTTTTATGGTTGTTTGGGTTCAGTTCTCTTGCCAAGAACCTTTTTAATTGGTCATCCTGTTTTTAAGTACAATATTTTGACTTGGCTTCTTGGAAGTCATTCATAGGGCCAATCATTTCCTCTTGTTTTAAAGTCTTTCCTTCCTTGATTTCAGTTTTGTTGAGCAAACACACATTGATGGACCAGATACTTTGTGTTAGAAATCATACTGGCTGCCAGAGACCCAGGGGTGTGTACAATGTAGACTCTGTTCCTGAGGATTTAACAGCCTGGGGCTTGGGGCAGACTAGTAAAATTTGCTTCAATATAATGGCATGGATTCTGGATATAACTGTACTTAAGGGCAAAAAGTAAAAGCAGTTTACTGTGGTGTGGAGGAGAGAGACCTAGATCAAGTTTTTTTTTTTTTTTTTTTTTTTTTTTTTTAAGTGGCATCTGAACTGAGTCTTAAATCTTGAGTATTAATGTGGTTTTCAACTTGTCACATTTCCTTTCTATCTCTGGTTTTTCTTTTTCACTTCTCTTTTTGGTGTTTATGTTCCTCAGTCTTCCCTCCTTGGTATCTCATTCTCTTCTCATTTTAATCTCTCTCCTTCTCCATGGTGGTATATCCTGCTTATATCTGTCTCTGAAACTGCCAACTAGATGTATTGCAGACACTTCTGTCTAGTCTAGACATTTCAAAGGCAATTCAACCTAAGACATCTAAAGTGGATAATTATTTAATCCCTTACATCTGTTCTTCCTCCTGTGCATCCTACCAGAGAATGACACCGCACAGCCTAGATACCCAAGCCAACAGTCTGCCAGTCATACTCCACTCCTCATTTTCTTTTATCTCCAATGTCTATCTGCTCCCCAGGAGTTGTGGCTCTAGGTACTCCACATCTCCTACAACCATCTGCTTACCTGAGTTCCTGCTGCTGGAGTCTTAGTTCGGACTTCCTTGTTCTTGCCCATGGCATTCACACATCTACTGGCCTCTCCATCTTCAGGCTTGCTCCCCTTTCAGTATTTTGTATATCTTGACTGCAGTGACCTCTCAAAGCTCACATCTGAGCTTTGATTAAATCATTGACCACTCCTCATTGACATTAATGTGTGAGATAAACTAGTTGACCTGGCTCATGTATCCTTTCCTCTGGAAATGTTCACCTTCTTTCCATTTCCAGCAAACAAAATTTTATGTGGTTCCCAGTTGACCAGGCTCTCTTATGTTTTTATACTTACACATGTTTCAATTACTCTGGCTGGGATTTCCTTGTCTTCTTTCTTTACTTGACTGACTATACCTCAGTCACTAAGTTGTCACTTTTAAACTACAAAAAATTCTTTTGGGTATAGAGTGAGGAGTGGGATAGTTGGGTCAAATGATGGAGTTTTTTTGCAGTCCCACCAGCAATGTAAAAGTGTGCCCTTTCCCCCACATTCTCTACAACACTTATTGTTATTTGTACTCTTACTAGCTGCCATTCTGACTCAAGTGAGATGAAATCTTAGAGTAATTTTGATTTTGCATTTCTCTAATTGCTAGAGATGTTCATCATTTTTTAATATATTTGACTGATTGTATAACATCTTCTGGGAAGTGTCTTTTTTTGGCCCATTTATTGATTGGATCATTTAAAATTTTTTTTTGTTGTCATAGATGGATGCAATATGTTTGTTTTATTTATTTATGTGGTGCTGAGGATTGAACCCAGTGCTCCATGAATGCAAGGCAAGTGTTCTACCACTGAGCCACAACCCCAGCCCTAGATTATTATTATTATTTTTTTTGGTGTTAAGAATTTTGAGTTCTTTATATATCCTAGAGATTAGTGCTCTATCTGATGTGGGTGTGGTAAAAATTTGCTCCCATTCTGTAGGCTCTCTATTCACTTCACTGATTGTTTCTTTTGCTGAGAAAAAGCTTTTGAGTTTGAATCCATCCCATTTATTGAGTCTTGATTTTAATTCTTGTGCTATATATAGGAGTCTTATTAAGAAAATTGAGCACTAGTCTGACATGATGGAGATTTGGGCCTACTTTTTCTTCTGTTAGGTGCAGGGTTTCTGGTTTAATTACTAGGTCCTTGATCCACTCTGAGTTGAGTTTTGTGTATGGTGAGAGATAGGGGCTTAATTTCATTTTTCTGCATATGGATTTCCAGTTTTTACAGCATCATTTGTTGAGGAGGCTATCTTTTCTCCAATGCATATTTTTGGCACTTTTTTTTAATATAAGATAACTGTAATTATGTGGGTTAGTCTCTGTGTCCTCTATTCTGAACCACTGGTCTACAAGTCTATTTTGGTGCCAATACCATGCCATTTTGTTACTATTGCTCTGTGGTTTAGCTTAAGGTCTAGTATAGTGATGCCACCTGCTTCATTCTTCTTGCTAAGGATTGTTTTTGCTATTCTAGGTCTCTTATTTTTCTAGGTGAATTTCACAACTGCTTTTTCTATTTCTATGAGGAATGTCATTCGGATTTTGATTATAATTGCATTAAATCTGTATACTGCTTTTGGTAGTATGGTCATTTTGACAATATTAATTTTGCCTATCCAAGAACAAGGGAGATCTTTCTATCTTCTAAGGTCTTCTTTAATTTCTTTCTTTAGCATTCTGTAGTTTTCACTCTACAGGTCTTTCACTTCTTTTGTTAAGTTAATTTCCAAGTATTTTATTTTTTTGAGGCTATTGGAAATGGGGTAGTTTTCCTAGTTTGTCTTTCAGAGGATTTGTCACTGATGTACAGAAATGCCTTTGATTTATGGGTGTTGATTTTATATCCTGCTTGCTACCTTGCTGAATTCATTCAGTATTTCTAGAAATTTTCTGGTGGAATATTTTTGGTCTTCTATGTATAGAATTATATGGTTGACAAATAGTGCTAATTTGAGTTCTTCTTTTCCTATCCATATCCCTTTAATTTCTTTTGTCTACTAATTGCTCTGGCCAGTGTTTCAAGAACTATGTTAAATTGAAGTGGTGAAAGAGGGCATTCCCGCCTTGTTCCAGTTTTTAGAAAGAATACTTTCAATTCTTCCTCATTTAGAATGATGTTGGCCTGGGGCTTAGCATAGATAGCTTTTACAATGTTGAGATAAGTACCTGTTATCCCTACTTTTTCTAGTGTTTTGAACATGAAGGGGTTCTGAATTTTGTTGAATGCTTTTTCTGCATCTATTGAGATGATCATATTATTTTTATCTTGAAGTCTATTGATATGTTAAATTACATTTATTGACTTCCAAATGGTGAACCAACCTTGCCTTCCTGGGATAAACCCCACTTGATCTTGGTGCACTATCTTTTTGATATGTTTTTGTATTCGATTTTTCAGAATTTTATTGAGAACTTTTGAATCTATGTTCATTAGCGATATTGGTCTGAAGTTTTCTTTCTTTTATGTGTATTTGCCTGGTTTTGGAATCAGGGTGATATTGGCTAGCTATACCACTTCTTGGTCTATACCCAAAGGACTTAAAAACAGCATACTACAAGGACACAGCCACATCAATGTTCATAGCAGCACAATTCACAGTAGCTAAATTGTGGATCCAACCTAGATACCATTCAGTAGATGAATGGATAAATAAAATGCAGTATATATACACAATGGAATATTACTAAGCATTAAAAGAGAATAATATCATGTCATTTGCAGGTAAATGGATGGAGTTGGAGAATATAATGCTAAGTGAAGTAAGCCAAGCCCCCAAAACCAAATGCCTAAAGTCTTCTTTGATATAATGATGCTGATTCATAATGGCGTGGGTGGGAGGAAACATGAGAAGAATAGATGAACTGTTAGATAGGGAAAAGAGAAGGGAGGGGAAGGGAGGTTGCATGGGGGTAAGAATAATGGTGGAATGAGATGGACATCATTACCCTAAGTACATGTATGAAAACATGAATGTTGTGACTCTACTTTGTGTTCAACCAGAGACATAAAAAGTTGTGTTCTATTTGTGTAATATGGATTGAATTTTATTCTGCTGTCATATATAACAAATTAGAATAAATAAAAAAATAAAAAAACTATAAAAAATTGTCCCTGAACCCTCCTTTCCCAATTCACCTTCATTTGAGGTTCATGCTTACATAAATTTTTGTATCTAGTGTTTAACATACCACACATCTGTAACATGCCTGTATTTCTACTTAGTCTCTAGGGTCCATGAACCCAGTGATGATTTTTGTTCCCTGTGGCCTCAGATCCTGGAGCAAAGCCAGACTCACAGGCATATAAGATGTACAAAAAGGATGTGTGTGGGATGAATAAATGAATTGAGCTTTCCCTACGAACTCTTGCCATGGCCATCAACCCACCAGGGCTTCTTTTAAGTTTGCACTATAAAAATCAAGAGAAAGGGGGAAATCATTTCCCCTTCTATGTGTAGAATCATATGGTTGACAAATAGTGCTAATTTGAGTTCTTCTTTTCCATGAGGCCACACCCTCAGGAAAGGAGTCCCCATGGCACTTGTTGGGTGTGTTGTGTCTGCAGCAGCCACCACTAATCTCCAAGCAGCTGACCCCATTGCAGGAATGTCCTCTTTCACCACTTCTATTTAACATAGTTCTTGAAACAATGGCCAGAGCTATTAGACAGAAGAAAGAAATTAAAGGGGTATGGATAGGAAAGGAAGAGATGGCAGCTCTGCTACAGCAGAGAGATAGAGAACAGCCTGTATCAGACCATGGGCTTCATGCTCTAGATGAAGCCCAGCAAAGAGAAAAGCTGACTTTTATGATGAAGACCAAGATGAAAAGGATATATTGCTTGCACAAGTTTTGGAAGATATGTGGGAACGGAAATTCCTATAGTTCAAACCTGGAGCTCCTATAACAGAAGCCAATTAAAAAAAAAAAAATCAAACCTCATTGCACCGGAAGCTAGACAGGAACCTTATCCTGTTAGTCAGACAGAAGCTTGGAGATGAGGATGTTTGGATGCTGCCCCAGTGGTGGCCTGGGAGGCCTTCCCAGGGACAGCTGAGTGAACACTGGCTACACTCTCAGAAAACAACAAGGAAGCCAAGTACCCAGGAAATGCACCTTTTGATTACTACAAGTTGAAGTTCCCCCAGGCAATGCTGACAGAGAGTAACCCTGGGGCCAAAGTGTTCTTCTTTAAAGCATGAGTACTAACAATACTAAGTGGAGACTTTTCCCAGACTGGGAAGAAAGGCCATCATGTGTGGGTCAGTAAGGAGGAGTTGGGCTACTATTTGAAACTAAAATGGCTGACCCAGGTTACTTGATTTCTTTTGGACCTCTAATGGACTGAGCTGCTTGTGGACAATGCTCAGACAAATCAGGGGTTAGGGCTTTGAGAACATTTGTGTGGTAGCCACACATATGCAGGGAATATCAAGTAGCAAACTAAATTCTGAGAATTAAATGAGTCTATTGTTGTGTTGGTCTCAGTTGATTTGCCCTTTGGGATGACTGGCTTCTCTCAGTGAAGAGGGAGCCACCTCTTAGGGTGCCTTTCCATTTTCCCCAAGCTGATAATTGAGTATTGTATTACTTTAGAGTGAAGTAACTGGCCTTCTGGGCTCAGGAAGAAAGAACAGAAGAATGTGAATCAACCGAAGCGTTGAGTTCTATGAAAACTTCTAGGCCCACAAGAAAAACCTGTTCCATATAGTTTCTTAGCCATTTTCCCTTTCTTTTCCATTTGATATGAGAGAATTTAAATCTTGCCTAGGAAATAATGCCTTCTTTTCCGTCTCTTCCTCTCTCCACCTTCTCTTTCTTTTCCCATTCCTTTTCCCTTTCTTTTCTTTCTCTTTCTTTCGTTCTTTCAAAATGCATTTTATATTTAAAAAAAAGAAATCAATCATGTCTTAACCTGTTTTGAAAACAATTGTGTGAAATAAGCAAGTTCAGCTTCTCTCTCCATTCTGCAAACGGAGGAATCATGACCAGGCTATATAACCTGGCTCAGAGTCCTGCTTCGCATTCCTGATGGAGCTAGAGAAGGGTGAGCTCTTGCTTGTGGGTTGGGGCTTTTGGCTATTGTTTGTTACTTGGGTCACCCCACTTGTCCCAGTGCCTGGATATAGAAAGTATAAATAAATATTTGCTACATGAGTGAAAAAAAAAAAAAAGAAGGGAAAGAAAGTAGAAAGGACAGAAGGCAGACTATCAAGAAAGGTGGCATGGCAGTTAAAAAAAGATCTTTTGGTTAAAAGAAAAGCAGCAAAACAATAAAACAAGTCCTAACCATTGACTTTGAGATTTTCTAAAGATATGTGACAAAATCATAGAATTTGCAGGGAAATGGATGGCATTAGAGCAGATTATGCTAAGTGAAGCTAGCCAATCCCTAAAAAACAAATGCCAAATGTCTTCTTTGAATATAAGGAGAGTAACTAAGAACAGAGTAGGGACGAAGAGCAGAAGAAGATTAACATTAAACAGGGATGAGAGGTGGGAGGGAAAGGGAGAGAGAAGGGAAATTGCATGGAAATGGAAGGAGAGCCTCAGGGTTATACAAAATTACATACAAGAGGAAGTGAGGGGAAAGGGAAAAATAATACAAGGGGGAGAAATGAATGACAGTAGAGGGGGTAGAGAGAGAAGAGGGGAGGGGAGGGGAGGGGGGATAGTAGAGGATAGGAAAGGCAGCAGAACACAACAGACACTAGTATGGCAATATGTAAATCAATGGATGTGTAACTGATGTGATTCTGCAATCTGTATATGGGGTAAAAATGGGAGTTCATAACCCACTTGAATCAAAGTGTGAAATATGATATATCAAGAAATATGTAATGTTTTGAACAACCAACAATAAAAAATAAAAAAATAATAAAAAAAAAGTGCTTAAGAAACATTATATTCCAAATTAAGTTCACCGAATTCTCCTTAGAAGTAAAACTAAATTCTACTGAAGAGAATCATGCTAAATGATTTAATAATAAGTGATTATTATATACTGAATAAGTGATTTCCAAAAACCAAAGGTTTAATGTTCTCTCTGAAATTTGGATGCAAACTCACAATAAGGGGTCAGGGATAGAAGTTCAGTGGATTAGACAAAGGGAAAAAAACAAAGGGAAGGAGGGAAATGAGACTAGGAGGTACAGTGGAACAAATCTGACATTATTTTCCTATGTTCATATATGAATATGCCACAATAACTCTCCACATCATGTACAACCACAAGACTGTGATCCTAATTAGAATAAGATATGTTCCATGTGTATAAATCTATCAAAATATACTGTACTGTCATGTATACTTAAAAGAAAAAATATTTTTTAAAGAAGTAAAACTGAATTCTAAATTAAAAAAAACTTATTTAAAAAAAAAGAAATATCAAAAGTCAAGCTTCTCAAAGACTGGAGATAAAATCTTAAAACAATGCTAATTATTATTTAAGTTAACATTAAGGAAGCATTTTTGTCATGCCAGGCACCATACTGAGTGTTTTGCATGCATCGTTTGAATCTATCTCTGCACAGCACTATGAAGCATGGGTAATTAGTATGCCCAGGTTTCTGATGGGGAAACTGGTGCCCAGGTCCGCTGGATTGAAACTCAGTGCTTTACGCCTTCCAACAAGGAATTTTCCCCTCAGGGGACAGAGCTCCACTCTCCAGGCCTTGCACAGGTACAGCTGCATTCTCCCTAGGCCACAGCAGCTCTGAGAAGCGGGAGTCATGGCCAGGGTGCATTTCTACCCTGTCTTCATAATTGCTTTTTGTGGATTTCCCTACTGGGACCCTCTGGGCACAGGGACTGGCAATGCACCCGAGGCTGTGGAGGAGCTAAACATTTTAAGGTAATTCCAACTTTCATTTTCCTGTGTGGTTTGTGGGTGTGAGTGCTGAGAACAAGGTTCTTCTGCAGAATGAGGAAGTGGGGGGCCAGGAGTTAGAATAGCTGATCAGAACTCCCTAAGGAAGTGGAACTAAAGCAAGACCTTGTGGTTTCACCACCAGACACTCAAGTAGCTTAAATTGGACACATATATGCGTGAGAAAGAGGGAGAGAGAAAAGAAATGTGATCTAGTAAATGAATCTGCAGAAGCCTCTCTTCATTTATTTGGAGCCTCCTCTAAATTTCAAATTCAGAGCTCAGCTCAAAACAAACCTCTTACCCCAACATTGGATGTCCTTGGTGAATCCAGAAGATTTTATGAACTAAATGTTATTTGACTCAACTATCATGTATTTATGTTATTAGGTGTTACTGATCCTTTTGTAAAGATGAAAATATGAACCCTGAGAGAGGTTTAACAACTTATTCAAGACCACTCTGAAAATGAGGAAAGGAGTTTGGGTTCCAGAGTAGCAGCTCTAGTGGTCACAGGCTAAAGGACTTGACCTTTCCTGTCCTTTACTGGCTCACAAAAGCCCACTGTAAAGTATTCAGGAGTTTTCAAATTGATTATTGAATCATCGGTGGTTTGAAATCAACATGCAGTTTCCATTAAACTGAAAGGGGTGTCAATGAGACCTGACTTGCATCCTACCAGAGCAACGGGAAGTTCTGGTTAGAGTGTTCTATTTTCAGCTTGGGGGAAAGAAAAAGCCATGATGCTAGATGAGTTGGGATAAGGAAGGAGGAAGGAAGAAAAAAAAGACGAAAGGGAAGGAAGGAAGAAGGAAGGTTTGAATAAAGAACAGGGTGAAGTGAAGTAAAAAGAAAGAGAAAGGGAAATAGGGAAAGAAAAAGGTAAGAAAATAAAAAGGACAGAAGGTAGATTAGAAGGAAGAAAAGAAAGAAGAGAAGGAGAAGGCAAAGAGGGAAAAGACGGGTATAGAGTAGGCAAAACAGATGAGTAGTCCAGTCCATGTTTACAATAGGTGCTTTGGGTCATGAAATAATTGTAAACAAGAATTCTTTATTAAGAATAGAAACCTATAAAATAAGAATTCAAAAAGAGACTCGTAAAAACAAAAAAAAATGAAAAAGGAGATTTCGGAGCTAAGGGAACAACTTAAGAAACAAAACAATGTCATTACAAAATCTAATTAGAAACATAAATGAGAAACAACAGAAAACAGTACACACAGCTGAAAATCAAATTATTACATAGAAGCAATGTTGAAGATAATCATAGTGAACACAGAGGAAAAATGTAAGAGTTGAGAGCAGAGTGAAGGGTCACCACCCCTGGTTTCCTGACTCACTCTTGGGTCTTCTTCCTGAGATCCCAGTCTCTTGACTCCTCCATTTCTCATTACTCATCAAGCTTGCTAGCCTTACTCTCTCTTTCTCTGGATGAGGCCAAAAATACTCCTTGAAAGTCTGAATAATAATTTTTTTTTCTGAATCATTTCGTGTTTGGCAAACGTCTCTGGGAACAACAGTATTTCTGGTGTAGATGGAGCATGGTTTAGAGCAAGAGATTTTCCACACTGAAGGTTTTATTCTGTGGTCTGTCATGGTAATCAACCCCTGGGAAACTAGGTTTAAGTTAGCTCCCTTCTCTCCTTTTCACCTTCATTATACTTGGCAACACAAATGAACAGACAAAAAATTAAAACAAAATGCAAAACAGAAACACTACCACGATTAAATCCAACTACATGCCTATTTGGAGCATCTGAAAGGGGTTGGAGTAACTAATGCAAATGAACCGACTCGTCCGACTTTTTCTGTAATTTTTGAAAGAGAACTTGATATTTCCTGGCTTTCCTTGTTTGTTCTCTTTACTTTCTGATTTTTCAAAATGATATTTTCACAAATTCTTTTCTGTCCTCCAACCTTTAGTATCACTCTGTTCCTACACTATCTTGGCAGATCCTTTTCCTTCACGTGTCGAAGCAAATTGATGGTAACATGCTTAACTTCCCCCGTCCATTTTCCATTGCTTGACTCTTGTCTCTCCCATCAACTCAGCAGCAGGGTGGGCTCTTCATCCCTCGTAAAGCACTTTCTAGCATTGGCCTCTAGATCAGCCTCAGATGACTTTTCTACTTCCCCTCCTACCTCCCTAGCTAGTCCTCAGAAGCCTTACTGGATCCTCCTCTTTCTGACTCCTTGTTAGTGTATACAAAGCCTCAGCCCTAAATCCACATTCATCTTCACATATGCTGGCTTATTCTGGGGATAGAAATTGGGCACAGGTTTTCCTTACAGCTTCTTCAGTGATTTTGCTGCATAGCGAGAATTGAAGGCCACTTACCTTCCCTTGGTAATTTCAATCATTTCTTAGCATAAATTTTATCTGTATGGTGACTACTACAAAATTTCTCTTTCCGCTGAACTTTGGACTAAACATAGCTATTTCTGTATACTGGATTTTGAGTAAATATCAATAATGTGATATTCCCAATCCTTTATTCCCAGTCCAACCAATTGTTTCTCCAGACTTTTCCCTTCTCAGTTAAGTTGCACTAATTTTAATCCAGTTGCTCAAGTCAAAAGAAACCAACAAGCCAGCCAATCAACCAAAATTACAAATGCACACTATCATTTGTCCTTGGTTCCATATTTCTCATCCCTCTACCTCCAATCCACTAGCAGATCCCTCCTCTCTACTTGGACTGTATGCCCTGAGTTTGCTATTCCTCTATATCCTTTCTATTATTGCTGTAGTCCAAGATACCATCCTAAATGGACTTCCTGCTGTAAGAGTAAAAGAAATTGAAGTTAAAGTGTAAAAGACCGGGTATTGTAAAGTTTCTAAGCTGCAAAGCCTGAGTTAAAATGTAAAGGATCAGGTACTGCTAAGTTCCTATGCTACACCCAAAACCTGAAATTCCTGTAGCTGTTAAAATAATTCCCGGGACTGTCCAGTAGATAAATAACCTGGACCCTGTGCAGTTTGGCACGTAGGCATTCAGGGCCCAAACCAATCAGTTTGAATGTACCCCCCTCCTTAGAACTCACCTATCACTCCCGCCCGACCTGTTCCTGCCAATGAATGAACTAATCATGTTTGAGAGTTGTTGTTTGATTTTCCCGTGCCTCATGATGATTTGCTCTGATGTATGCAGAGCCCCCGCCCTCCCCAAAAAGTGTACTTAAGCACTGCTCAACCCCTGCTCGGGGCTCTTGGCCGCTCTCCCTTCTTGAGTGAGCCTGGAGCCCCAGCGCGCTGGATTGGATCCTCAATAAATCCCCTTTTGCTGTTGCATGAGCCGGTCTCTTGGTGGTCTCTTCCTAATACGTTCGCCGGACCCTTACACTGCTTCCACTTTCCCATTCCAGCTTCCCTTTCAGTTCATTTTCTACACTGGAGTTAACTTGGTCTTTTCAAAATGTAAATCACTTGGTACCCTCTATGCCCCTCTTGCTTACGTTTGGCTCTGTAGTCTCGCAGTCACTTCATGTCTTGGTGTAAAACTCCCTGTGTGAAATGACTCCTGTTCATGTCTCTAACCTCACGTTTCCTTTCCTGCTCTCCCATTGAGCTCTAGCCATGTTGATCTTCTTTCAGTTACTCAAACATTTTGAGCTTATTTCTGCTGTAGGCATTTTTTGTTCCTTCTATAGAATGCCTCCCTCTTCCCGCTATAATTTTTCTTTCTTTCTTTTTTTTTTTGTAGTAAGGATTGAACCCTAGGGGCTCTTAACCACTGAGCCACATCCCCAGACCTTTTAAAAAAATTTCACTTAGCAAGTTAGGGCCTTGCTAAGGTGCTGAAGCTGGCTTTGAACTTGTGATCCTCCTGCCTCAGTCTCCTGAGCTGCTGGGATTACAGGCAGGTGCCACTGTGCCCAGCTTTACCTTCTCTTGACTGTCTCTTTTGAATCATTCTGGACTTAGCCCACGTATCACATCCAAAGAGAAGTCTTTCTTGACTTACATGTCCTTTCCTCACTTATTCACAATTTGTCCTTATATAGACAGCACTTATCATACACGACTTGAAAGTCATCTTGGCTTTTGTGTTGTATATATTTTCTCTCCTTCTTTAAAATGTAAGTTCTGTGAATGCAAGGATCTCACCTGTCTTGTTCATTCTCATTTCCAGTGCCTACATATTTTAAATATATTTGTTAAATAGACTCCAGAATGGAAAACCTATTGTTAAAATGATCAGTGTTGAGAGTTAGACACATTTAAATAGAGAAGTAGGGCTGAAAACTGGAGGATGATAATTACAGAACAGATTTTAAGTATTAAAATTTTTGACACAGTTAACATAACAATATAGCCTACAAAAGAATGTGAAGGGAATGATCCAAGGCTAATTTTCTTATTGTTCAAAGTAAGGAGTCAGTCTTTCAATTTCACTTTCCAAACTTCTACCATTTAATTCAAGTACAATTCAATTTTATGTTTTAAAACATAGCATATGGAGTGATACCCCATTTTACATTTTTCCTCCATCTACCCAGCTTCCTGTTAGTATATATTAATAGAAAAGAGATGTTAGAAAGAGAAAGGAGATAATTGTTTCTGGGTTGTTGGAATTCTGGTGAGTTTTTTCTTTCTTCTTTAATCTTTTTTCTATTGCTTAAGTTGGAAAAACAAAACCATGCCAATGAAGTGAAAAAATATCAATGAGGCGAAAAACCAACAAAAGAAAGGTGATCAAGTAAATACTACTTATGTAGAACACTCTTCCAAGAAGCCACCATGAAGGAGAGGATTGAGAGAGATTCTCCTAAGGTTCCCTGAAGAGCTTTTCTTGCTTGCTTCTTGCAGGATAGGAGGATATTCCAGGATACAACCAGGCTGATAAAATGGACTCAAAAACTAGGATGTATGCTTGGTATTTTCAGGCAAGAGAGGAAGTGATCTACTGAGCAAGATCCCTTCCCGAGAAGGGAGGAGTGGATGGTTCCACTGAGCCCATTACAAACTCACCTTCATTAGAAGGGGGAGATTTACCTATCATGAGAGGGCAAAAAGGAGATGAATGTGGTCAGATGCAGGACAGTATTTAGATTTAGCACAGCTGAGTTTTTTCACGATGGGTGCTTTGCTCAGTGTTTGCACAATGACCAAAGGGTCTGAAGGGAGTTCAGGAACTTTCAGGAGGAATATTGCAATAGAATCTAAGATGGATGAGAAGAGAGGCAAAGAGGTTCTAGTTAATAAACAGAAATTGGTGCTACCTATATGTTGAAACTGATGACAGGTTTGAAGGAATGTTGTCACTAGTGTATTTGAGTGACTGTCTTTCATTCATGAACAGAGAAAGACTATCTGGAGCACTTACTTGGGACTTAGTAAATGGCTTGTGCCAAACCTTATCTGTAAATAAAAGGGTTGAACTATATCAAGGGATCTCAAACTTCAGTGTGCACACAAATTATTTAGTATCTTGTTAAAATGCAGATTCTGATTCAGTAGGTCTTGGATGGGGGCCTGAGTTTTTTCATTTCTAATAAGTTCTCAAGTCCTTGCTGCTGGTCCAGAAGCCATAACTTTGAGTAGCAAGGATGGGCTTCAAAATTCTGATGATAAAATTTTAACCTTGAAATGTATTTCCTCCTCCTTCTCATCTACTCTTCTCTGAGCTTTGCTAATTCATCTTGAAACCAGATCTTTGCACACTTCTATAGATTTCCCTTAACTGGGCAGGAAGTAAATAGAGAAAGATGCAAACCCTGCAGAATGAACAACGCCCAGCAACGGAAACAGAGAGGGTTCTGATGACGTCTCACAGCTTTTGTCTGCCTGGGTGGGGGTAAGTGAGACTGCCTTTTCCCAGGCCTGTTGTGTCAAACAGGAATGCGCTATCATGCAGGAAATGGCTTCAATACAAACAGGGACAGCAGAGATCAGGGTTGAATGAGAGACACTGATCACAGCAAATGGCAAATTGTGAACAGACACTCAGATCAATTTCCTTCCTTTGTCGTGTCAAAAGGTTTTTGTGTCAAGCTTCCTTTGCTTAAAAAACACCTTTTCCCATTCTCAAATATTTAATACTGACCACTATAAATCACTTTTTATTCAGTCAACTTTAGCTTTCATTTTGTCTTAAGACCAAAGACTACCAGAAGATCATCTGGAGCCAACCTAGAGAAACCCACTTAAACTGCTCCCATATTGTGTTTCCCATACGTGACTCTTACATTTCAAGAGGTCCCAATTACAAGGATGTGTTTTTCTGGAACAAACGTGTTTTCCACAGGCAATAAACATGTGCTTCAATTATTAGATAAATAATAAATTCTTTAGCAAATTGAATCTGATATATTAAATGAAAAGAGAAAATTTGTTACAAAGAGAAATAGAGAAAAGAAAGGAACATCATTTTTTTTTTTTTTGCAACAGTCATAACTATTGAGAAGAGATTTCATTTCGTGAAATGTGTGTTGGTGATGGTAGGAAATGCTGAATATGAGTAATTTAGAATCAACATTTCCTTTCAGGATGTTTCAATAGAGGAGGAAATTATTCCGAGAAGTACTTATTGGCTTGGTATTGCATATGGAACTGCCCATGGGCCAAGTTTAGAAAGGACTGCAAAAGACACACCCAGGGTCTGAATGTCCGCTTCCAGGCTTTTACTCTGTGGGCACCTAGCTTTCTTAAAGAGAGAGTTCTGTCACCCCCAAGACATGAAGAAAGGGTTGATATTATCTAATGGCTCCCCCTTTTTTTCTGGGGACCTTTGACTGAGTGTTTACGGATGGCAAAACAATAAAGGGAAAAGAGCTATTTATCTAAGATCTGGCTGTTAGGTTTTCTTTAAATATCTTGACTCCATCAAATAAATGTTTTGGAATATTTTTTACATTGTGCTAAAATCTAAGCCATCTTGATCTCCAGGAAAAGGTGGTTGGGTGCCACAAAAGAAAATAGAATGTTTATTGATAGCATCCATTTGCAATAGAGTAAGCAATCTACTGAACTCTGGAAAGAGCAGTCACAAAAGGCTGTTTGCACAGGAACAAAACACTGTGTGTAATAAACACAAATGAACTCAATACACACAAATGAACTCCCAGCTTGCCCTCCTCCCTGCCTCTCACTGTGTCTTCCTGCACACTGTTGGATCCACAGGCCATGAAATAGATGACAGCATTGACCAATCAAGCTGAAGAATCATCCGAGGTCACTTTAATTAAAAACTGGTACTCATCATTAGATTGGAAAAAAAAAGAAGGAACTGGATTAATCTTGCTTGAAATGCATTGTTACCATGTTACAATGCCAAGGAATTTGAAGGGTTGTCGCAATAGGCATTGTAGCATTTTTTCCCCCAAGGAGCTGCATAGGGGGTGTGAGTGGATTATAAGACTTCAAATTGCTTTGAATAAAGTAGAAATGTTTTTATGGAAGGAGTTTCTACTACATGTAGCACATTAAATTCCAGATGTTCATCCCTACAAAATCTCCACCAGATGTCTAAACTCATAGTGGCTGGGGATGTTTGTTGAAAGTAAGGCATGGAGCACCTGTTCTCCAGAGACCTCCCTCTTACCTTTTCATGTGTACTGGCATGTTAATCATGCAGGAGTGATGAAATATTTAGGTTTCATTTGATAATTAAAAAGGTTAGGGAAAATTTTAAATTGCTAATTACTCTAGAAGCCAGTTAAGTAAATGACTATAGTATGCCTCTTGGGACATTTTTGAAGATTTACTAACAACACTGTTCCACAAATCTGGGATCCATTTTTGGAAGTGAATGCAAATGGATAAAGAACTTCAGATCAAATAATGCAGCCCAAAGGACAGATAATGACCTTTAGCATAGGATCCTCATTTATAAACAAAAGCAGCCCTGGTTTCTGCTATACTGTAACTTATTTGCTGCACAATAGCTTATTGTAGAACCTCCATTTTTATAAACCAAATGATCTCTTCTTTCTTTTGTCTTACACGGAGTAGATGAGCATTGCGTCCTCAGTGGGCAGGGAGGGGGACTCTAAGGCTGTCTGTGATGGATCCTTTCAGCAAGTCACTGCTCCTTTCTGTGTCATATTTCAGTTTGAATTTAGTTTGAGTTCTACAGTTTGAGATCTATGTTAAAAATAAGAGTTAAAATAACTGTCACTGCTATTTTTGAACAAATACTTCAATTTCCACAAAATCAAGAAGAATTTTACTAGTTCCTGGCATATGTAAGGATAGTCACTGTCTTTCTAGCTTGTAGCCTGGCAGGGAGGTTGGGGAAGAGGAAGGAACCGATGTGGCTTTCTTCAAAGCTCATAGCATATAGCCTGTCACACATCTTGTCTTGCTAACTATGGTCCCTTGAGATGGCAAAACAAATGACTTTTTTTATGACCTTCTTTTGCCTTCTGAGGACTGCCGTTATGATGCAGTTAAACTGAATTTTTTTAAAAATGAAATAGATTTTATTTTATTTTTTCAGGGCAGATTAAGATTTACAGCAAAATTGAGCAAAAGGCTCAGAGTTTCTGTGTGTTCCTGCCCCTATGAATGCAGTCACCCAGCAACCCCACACCCCATCAATATCCTGCCCCAGAGTGATGTTTGTTACAATAGATGAACATACGTTGACACAGCATTATGATCCAAAGTTTGTAGTTTATATTAGGTTTCACTCTGGGAGTTGTGTCCTCTGTGGGTTTTGACAAATGTATAATGACCTATATTTACTGTTATAGCATCATACAGACTAGTTTTACTGCCTTTAAAATCCTCTGTGCTCTGCCTATTCATTCAAATGTCTCTCTTAGTCCCTGTTCATTTTACTGTCTCTATAGTTTTGCCTTTTTCAGAACATTATATATTCGAACTCATAGTAGGTAGCCTTTTCCGATTGGTGTCTTTCTGGCAATACATTTACGTTTGCTCCATCTTTTCATGGCTGAATTCCTTCTTATAAACAAAACGTTAAGGTAGAGAGAGTAAAAATACATAACGGCTTGCCAAGAGTAGGGGCTTTAGTGTGTGGTCTTTGTATGATAAGTCCCTAGGATGACACATTAGATTTTGATAATCCTCCAGTGGACTTGGGAAGTTTTTATGTACCAGTTAGAAATTCTAAGTCTGTTCTGCCATTGTGATGCTCCCATCTGTTTGATATCCCTTTGTCTTCCTTTATTGCTTTCCATCTCAATGAACATAAGACTATAATGAGATTTTTTGATGGGTTACTGTTAGGAGAGGAGATATTTATTCACTTCTACAAATAAAGGGGTATAGAGAATATTTTTCTGTTTTTCTGCTTAGACGAGTTTGTCCTCTGATTTGGGCTTCCTGTTTCAGTAGAGGGCACTCCGATCTCACCTAGAGCCTAGTGTTTTTTTTCATTTGACCAGTTGTAGAAAGAAGCTCTCTTATCATATCACTCTCTGTTTTGCAGTCGGCAGTGGGCACACAGTTGAAGTAGAAACCAGATGTACCAAATTAGGGCTCAGCCCTATCAGGAAGCCCTTTGTTCATCTCTTCTCCTGTAACTCCTGTCATTTTCTGTTGTAACTAATGCATTTACCTGTAACATTTTTGATGAGTCGATGAACTCTTTGGAGCTGGAATCTGTATATTTAACCCTGAGAGTGTAGCACAATGCCTGAAACTGCCTATATACCCAAGAAATATCTGTTGATTCCATGAAAACAAAACAAAACAAAAACAAAAACAAAAACAAAACAAAACAAAGGTAGAATGTAGCTTGACTGTAACAAAGGGAAGCTTGTGCATGTGTTTGTTTCTTAGGAAGCCAACTTTACCTTGTGGATTCAATAGTAACCCATGTTGCTATATATCAGGAGACAAAAATGGCATCTGCCTTAGGTCCAGACTGGAAGAGCCCATGGGGCCACTCCATTTGGCATGGTATTGTGTTTGCTGTCCATAACAGTGAGGTCATGGCAAGCCATATACATAAATGCTACTTCTTTTAGCAGAATTCAGACTGGCAAGAATGCAAGATAAATCCTGTTTCCTCATTCACTTCTCCCTTTTCCTGGTGCTTGAACGCCCATTTGTCATTCCAAATCTTAGAATCCTAGCAGACATTCAATTGCCAGTTCCCATGTCACTACTTTCATAAGCTCAGCGACAGGCCACCAGTAACTTCTCCTGGTCTTGTGAAGAGACGAGATCTTTGAACGACTTTTATGGCATTTTTGGGTCCCTTCTAATTTTTTTTTTTTTGGTACTCAGGATTGAACCTAGGGGTGCTTAACCACTGAGCTACATCCTCAGCCCTCTCCCCTTTTAATATTTTATTTAGAGAGGTTCTAGCTTAGTTACTTAGTGCCTTGCTAAGTAGCTGAGGCTGGCTTTGAACTCGTGATCTTCCTGCCTCAGCCTCCTGAGCCACGGGGATTAGAGGCGTATTTCCTTTCATCTAGTTATTTTTTATTTGTGTGTCTTATCTTTTCTCCTGGGATTTTTCTCTCCTTTAGAAAGGAGCTTGTCGTTTTTGGAGTACCTACTACATGTCATATTATATCTAAACTTTATAACATTTCAGTAGTAGATATTACCACTTTTATTTTATCTGATAATAGACTGAAGCGCAAAAAAGTAAAATATATTGAGTATTATCACTCAGCTAAGAACGTGATTGATCAGTTTGGCCTGATGGCAAAGTTCGTGTTCTTTCTATTATGTTATGCTACCTAGAAACAGGATCCACTATGCCCCTGAGAAGGTTGAATCCTAAGTTGTGAAAAGTAGAACCCTTTTACTATTTTTTGTAGATTTCCAGAGTTGTTATGATTTTCTTGTTTAACTACTTATCACAACCTGTTCACAGAAAAGAATGTATGGAGCCTTCATTCATATTATATATTTAAAAATTTTAAAATTGTTACATAATCTAGGTGCAGAAAATACCGATATCTAGTGTACAGCTTGGTGAAGTTTTACATATTATACAGAAAAGAGTTAACATGGTATCATGACTGCTGTCCTTAGAAAGACCTTTCAAGATTGACCGTTGGCCTGTATCCAGGAACTTGAATTCCATGAGGGTTCCCAGTATTCTTTTATAAGAATGACTGGTTTTGTGTTTATGTGAATAATGTGGTTTATTCTGAGCACTTTCTTTCCTTCTGAGAGGCTGAAATTTTGGTACATGCTGGGAAGAGGCACCAACTACTTGATTGGTTTCCAATAAAAACCCTGGCAATGGGCTTGAATTGTGGCTCAGTGGTAGAGCACTTGCCTAGCATGTGTGAGGCACTGGGTTCAATTCTCAGCACCACATATAAATAAATAAAATAAAGGTCCATTGATAACTAAAAAAAAATTTAAAAAACAAAAAAACCTTGGCATTAAGTCTCCTCCAAGGAATTGCCCTAGGAGAGAACTCTTCATACATATTTTTACTATTTTCTTTTAAAATTTATTCTTTTTATATAAATATGAAAGTAAAGTGTATTTTAACATATTATGCATATATGAAGTATAATTTTTCATTCTTGTGGTTGTACATGATTTGAAGTTACACTGGTTATGTATTCATATGTGAACATAGAAAATTATGTGTTTTTACTATTTTTTTGCTGCAAGAATTAATATCCTGTAGGGCTTCACTGCAAGAGGATGCTTGGAATCTTGTACCTGGTTTACATGAAACTTGGCCCTATGCACCTTTCTCTTTGCTGATTTTACTTTGCATCTTTTTGTTGTTCTATAGCAAATCATAGCCCTGAGTATTACTGTATTCTGAGTCAGGTAAATCAACAGACCTGGGAGCGGTGGATTCCTGCTGTGGCTTGAATATAGTTTGTCCCTCCAAAATTCATGTTGGAGCTTAATTCACATTGTGAGATATTCAGAGGGTAGAAACTTAATCCAACTGGGATGCTTACAATTGGGACTTTGGGAGCCCTATGATTACTCAAATATGAGTGCCTTTGTAAGAAAAGGGAGAGAGGCCAGGAGGCATACGTATACACATATGTCCCCTGCTGCCCATCACGTGAGACCCTATGCTGCCTCAGGAACACTGAGAAGGCCATCACAAGACCTCTTGACCCTCGGCCATAAACATGAGTCAAAATCTCTTTTCTTTAAACTTACTCAGTGTATATCATTATGTTGTTAGCTGTAGGAAATGGACTAATAATCCTCAACACATGTGTACATATATACACATGTGTACATATACCCAACACATGTGTGTGACCATCATGATGATCGAGATATAGAATATTTCCATCATTCCAGAAATTTCCTTCATGCCTCTTTTCAGTAAATATCCTTGTCTCCAAAACAGGTTACCATTATTCTGGTTTCTGTTGCCATAGATTGGTTTTGCCTGTTCTTGAACTTCAAATCCGTAGAGTCATAAATGTATATGCTCTTGTGTCTGACTTCTTTCACTGAATATAATATTTTTTGAGATAAGTCTACTCATACATAGTATACCATAAACTCATAAAATATGTCACAATTTCTTTCTTTCTCTTAATAGACATTTGTGCCATTTTCAGGTTTTGGCTCTTACGAATTATAGCCATGATAGACATTCTTAAACAAAATTTTGTGAGGACACTCATTTCTGGGAAAACATCCCAATTGTTGTGTCATAGGTAGAAATATTATTGCCTATCCTAGAAATTTTTGGAAACCTTTCTAATGCAGCTGTATCATCTTTCATCTCCACTAGTATTGTGTAAGATGCCCCCTTGCTCCGCATTCTTGCAAAACCTTGTCATCCATCCTTTTAATTTCAGCCATCCTAAGGGCATGTAGTGACAACATACTGTGGTTTAATTGTCTCTCTCCGATGACTAGAGATATTGAGCACCTTTTTACATTCTTTATTAACCATTTGTATATTTTCTTTTGTGGAATGATTTATATTATATATTGAAATTATTTTCTAAAACAACTCCTGATTTTGTCTTTAACTTACCTCACATTTGAGGTATGTTATTCTTTCATATAATTCACCATTAAAAATTTTCATTAGTTTATTTAAAAAGTATCATGTTACAGTTTTCTCTTGTTCTGTGTCCATTATTACCCTGCAGTGCTCTCATTATCTGTTGGGATGTTTTCCTGTGCCTCATTCTTTATTTTCTTAGAAAAACATTGTCTAGAATTCAACTACGATATTTTCCTGTTGCTCATTTTTTTATTTAAATTTGTTTTCCTTCATTCTCAGGAGAAAGAGATAGGTCAGGATAACAGTTTTTGTGTGGCTGTACAGTTACCTCTCTTTGTAGTTTTATCATTTTTGTTCAAAAATATGGACTCATACTTTTGGAGAGCGTCTGGTTTTGTTACTGATCTGGGCCTTCTCTTTCTTTTCTCTTGATTGGTCAATTTGGGTTCTATTCTCAGAAGTTTCTTCATAACATAGAGCTTTTTCCTGGAAGGGCACTTGGGCAGATTTGGTTTCACAGTTCCTAAGACTCAGGTTGAGTCAGCCTCTTGAAAACTTATTGTCGAAGCAGCACTTTCAGTATCTCCACATTAACCGGATCAGAAACACCCATTAAAACAGCTACATTCTACCTACTGAGGAACTTCTAGCAAAATTCCGCTGAAAGGAGACCTGCCAGGAAGTAGTAAGTTATATTAGAGGTGACAGTTGGCCCCAGACAAGTGAATCTTGGCCGGCCACGCGGGCGCAGAGGTCCAATCCCGCAGCCACCGCCCAACCGGCTCTGCAAGCGGCCCCGGCGGCCCGGGGCAGCGAGAAGGGTCCCCGCCTGGCCCGGCAGACGGCTCCCGCCATCCTGGCTCTCCTGGCGGCCCCGCTCGCTCGGTGATCGGCCACCCCGCCCGCCCGGCTCTTAGCCACGAGG
>NW_025999998.1:13700547-13720542 GCF_001458135.2 Marmota marmota marmota | reverse complement strand
GGGGGGAGAGAAAGGGAGAGAGAAGGGAAACTATGGAAATGGAAGGAGACCCTCATTGTTACACAAAGTTACATATAAGAGTTTGTGAGGGGAAAGGGGGAAAAAAAAAACAAGGGAGAGAATTAAAACAACAGCAGATGGGGTAGAGAGGGAAGATGAGAGGGAAGGGGAGGGGGGATAGTAGGGGATAGGAAAGGTAGCAGAATACAACAGTCACTAATATGGTATTATGTAAAAATGTGGATGTGTAACCGATGTGATTCTGCAACTTGTATTTGGGGTAAAAAATGGGAGTTCATAACCCACTTGAATCAAATGTATGGAAGATGATATGTCATGAGCTGTGTAATGTTTTGAACAACCAATAAAAAATAAATTAAAAAAAAAGAAAAAAGAAAACTTATTGTCATCCCTTTATACTTAGTTAAAAAAAAAAAAGTCCTTCTAATTCTGCTGCTGTCTGCAAACTGACTGACCATGTTTTCTAGCCAATATATTTTGCAGTTATCTCATTCTCAGATCTTTGTTCCTGTCCACTTCCTCCTGAATGGGTAGATGTTGATACTACATGGGGCTTGCTGATTTGTTCCAACTCACTCCTCTTCTGGGCTTCATGAAGATAACATACTACCTGGTTTTGTTATAGGGTTTGCCTATGGCTTTTGGTTTGGCTCTGGCTGTTTTTATGGGGTGATTTAGTGAAGTTAAAATCCTGCACACCTTCATGATCATCTTGGTCATGATCATATTGATAATATTGGCTCTGGCTGTTTTTATGGGGTGATTTAGGGAAGTTAAAATCCTGCACACCTTCATGATCATATTGGTATGTCTTACTTCTCAGATAACAGATGAATTTTTGACTCCTTGAAGTCATACAATGGTAAATTGGTGTCTACTGGGCCTTTTGAGAGAGAGGGTGCTGTGGTTTGAGTATTGTTTGTCCTCTCTGAAACTCATCTGGAACTTTAATTATTATTATGAGACGTAAAGGGGAGGGACCATGTGTGTCTTTTAGAGGTAATTCTGGTTCTGCCCCCATGCATGGATTAATGGGTTAAAGGATGATCATGTAATTACTAGATTAGTGGGTTCATTGGGCATCGTGACAGTGGGTCTGCTATAAAAGCCAGTTTTGCCAGGTCTTTTGTGTGCACTCTGTTTCTCAACAAGTGATATCCTGCACCTTCTCAGGATTCTGCCAGCAAGAAGGCTAGAGTCAGATGTGGCCCCTCAACTTTATACTGTAATCATGGGTCAAACAAACCTATTGTCTGCTTATCCATTCTGTGGCATTGTCTAATTAGCATCAGAAAAGAGACAAAGGCAAGAGACTTAGAAAGTATATATAACTCTATGCTTAGCCCCCCCCCCCCCCGCAAAAAAAATGAACTATTCTATATTCTCTACTCGATTTCCTTCCCTTGGTTTGAATTCCTAGGAGTATGTTTCACTGGTTTCTTATATAAGAGTAGCTTAACAAAAGAAATTTCTTAAACTCCTTTCCCACTTCCCCAAACAAAAATTGACAAAGGGGAGGATCCAAGATGGCGGGCTAGAGGGAGGTTGTGTTCTGTGTTATTCCAGGACCTGGGATTCAAGTAGTGGGAATACTGTTTCTCTGTGAGTGATTAGAGGACCCCTGACAGCTGTTCCCATGCAGGAATCACAGCTGCTGTGCCTGTGCAGGTCTCCAAGCCTCAACATCAGCACAGGACTCCTGGCCACTCACCCATGCAGGATCTCCAGGTGCCAGAGCAGGAACACTGGCATCAGTACCTGTGCAGGAATCCTGGCGGCTGCTCCCATGCAGAACACCCTGTCGCTGCCCATGTGTAGGACCTCCAGCCCCCACTCCCATGTGGACCCCCATCTACCAACGTGGGGCTCCCCTGGTTGCCTCCATCTTGGGACACTGCGACCACCGCTATAATCCCCTACATGTGGTAGCCTGCACCTGGCAACACCCCACAGGGTCTGGATATAGCTGCCAGCCATAATGGCTCATGCCACAGAGCTGCATTTCTGAACACGCTGCCTACTGCCATCACCTGGCCCCATCTGACCTGACACCCCATCGCTGAAAGCGATCTTCATCTTGGGACATCTTTGTAACCATCTTTAGTTGGGGCAATCCTCAACTGGCTGGAGCTTAGAAGCAATATCAATATCTCCAATTCCCCCCACTCCCTGGCAGCTGCTAACCTGGCACAGTGCTTGTGGCTGTATTGCTGGTCTGTAGCTCGCAAAACCTGGTCCTGAACTGCCCAATACAAAACAGCTCTCTGTGACAGGTGCACAGCCCACAAGACCTCTGGAGAGAAAGTTTCCTGACTGGGAAGTAGATAGGGAGGGGGTGAGTGAGATACAGTTTAGAGAATAAATCAGAGACAGGCAATAGAAAGAGATAAGAACAGGTGCCCATATCATACCACCATCGGGCTGAAAGGAGATCCTTGGAGTGCAGTCTCTCATTGAGGACCAGCAAGTGCTATTCCCACCCCCAGGAGCTCTGCCCCCAAGACCAACCCTCCCACCCTAATAATCTTCACCATCCTGAAGGTGGAGATACCAGCAAACAACAGACAACCTCACCTATTGTATGAGAAGGGAAGCAGGAAAGATACTGATCTCCAACCAAAATAATCCTTGTATCTTCCTTTGAGATTTTTCCCCCTCTTTTCTCTCTCTCTTCTCCTGCCTTCATATTCCCAACATTTGTGAAACCAAGTACTTTTCATGAATTAAGGTACTGAAGACTGGGATGTCTGAATAGTATATTACAATTGTGTTATATATATATATATATTTTTATCTCCTATTTTTACATTTTTAATTTTTCTTAATATTTATGTTTGTTTTTTGGTACTCTCTCGATTATCTTCCTATTTACTTGTCTCCCCCAAATCCCTTTCTCTCCTTCTCCTGCTACTAGCCAACTTCTTTAGATTTCTTTTTTCATGCTTTCTAAGATCTAATGACTCTATATTCTTACCTCCTACCTCCTCAACATCTCATGCTACACCTCACCCTTTGTTCTTTGTCTACTATCAGAAACTGTAGACCCTTTTGCAAACCTACTGTTAAATATTGTAGATAATAATTGAACTCACCATTTCTGGATATTGTGACAAAACCATAAACATCTTAATAGCAGCTACTTGGTTTAAGGTTGTATATTGTTTAGATTGGGATCTGTTAGTATTGTTCTCCCCCTTAAAGGTGAGGTATTGGAGCTCTTCAGGGACACTATAAGCCTATAGGGTAAAAACTGTAACACCTTGGATCCACAGTTCTAGAAGGAAAGACAATGAGCAATATGAAAAAATGAGGGAAGAAAGCACTCCAAACAAATCAAGATACTACATGATTAGAATCCATGGTCAGCACAACAGAAGAAATTACAAGGAAGGAGTTCAGGATGTACATGATTAAAATGTTCTGTGAATTAAAGGATGATAGAGAAAATACAGGCAGCAAAATATCATTTCAATAAAGAGCTACATAAGCAAATACAGGAGAAAAAGATCACGCCAATAAGGAGATAGAGATTCTGGGGGAAAAAAAGCCAAACAGAATTCCTCAAAATGAAAGAAACAATAAACCAAATTAAAAACTCAATACAAAGCACCACCAACAGATTAGACCACTTGGGAGACAGGAGCTCAGGCAATAAAGACAAAATATAAAATCTTGAAAAGAATTTTGACCACACAGTGAAGATGGCAAGAAACCATGAGCAGAACATTCAAGAATTATGGGATAGCATAAAAAGACCAAATTTAAGAATTATTGGGATAGAGGAAGGCATAAAGTTACAAACCAAAGGAATGAACAATCTAGTCAATGAAATAATATCAGAGAATTTTGCAAACATGAAGAATGAATTGAAAAATCAAATACAGGAGGCTTACAGGACACCAAATGTACAAAATCACAATAGATCCACACCAAGGCACATTATAATGAAAATGCCTAGCATACAGAATAAGGAGAGAATTTTAGAAGCCACAAGAGAAATGAATCAGATTATACATAGGGGGAAACCAATAGGATATCTTCAGGTTTTTCAACCCAGATCCTGAAAGTTAGAAGATCCTGGTATAACAAATACCAAGCTCTGAAAGAAAATGGATGCCAACCAAGAATCTTTTATCCAGAAAAATTAAGCTTTAGATTGGATGACAAAATAAAAACCTTCCATGATAAACAAAAGTTAAAAGAATTTACAACTAGAAAGCCTGCAGTACAGAACAACCTAGGCAAAATATTCTATGAGGAGGAAATAAAAAACAACAATGAAAATCAGCAAGGGGAGGTATTACACAAAAGTAAAAAGGAATCAAAGGAGAAACCAAGTCAAGATAAATACCAAATATAAACAAAAATGACTAGGAATACAAATCATGTTTCAATAATAACTCTGAATGTTAATGGCCTAAATTCATCAATCAAAAGATACAGACTGGCATGTTGGATTAAAAAAAAAAGATCCAACAACATGCTACCTTCAAGAGACTTCTCTCATACAAAAAGTCATCCACAGACTGAAGGTGAAAGGTTGGGGAAAAAATATACTGTTCATATGGACTGCGGAAATAAGCAGGGGTTTCCAGCTTTATATCAAATGAAGTAGACTTCAAGCCAAAGTTAATCAAAGGATAAAGAAGGATATTTCATACTGCTTAAGAGAAACACAAATCAACAAGATATAACAATTATAAATATATATGCGCCAAACAATGGAGCATCTATGTTCATCAAAAAAAAACTCTTCTCAATTTCAAGAGTCAAATTGGCCACAAAACAATAATTCTGGGTTATTTAACACACCTCTTTCATCATTGGATAGATCATCCAAACAAAAGCTGAACAAAGAAACTATAGAACCCAATAATACAATCAATAACTTAGACTTAACTAACATATATAGAATATTTCATCCATCAACAAGTGAATACACTTTCTTCTCAGCAGCACATGGATTCTTCTCTAAAATAGACCATATATTATGGCACAAAGCAACTCTTAGCAAATACAAAAAAAGTAGAGATAATACCCTGCATTCTATCAGATCATAATGGAATGAAATTGGAAGTCAATGATAAGATAAAAAATAGAAGCTACTCCAACACCTGGGGACTAAATAATATGCTATTGAATGAACAATGGGTTGCAAAAGACATCAAAGAGGAGATTAAAACATTCTTAGAGGTAAATAAGAACACTGATACAACATATCAAAATCTCTGGGACACTATGAAGGCAGAAGTAAGAGGAAAGTTCATTGCATGAAGCTCATTCCTTAAAAGAAGAAAAAGTCAACAAATAAATGACCTAACAGTACATTGCAAAGCCCTAGAAAAAGAAGAACAAATTAACATCAAAAGCAGTAGGAGACAGGAAATAATTAAAATCAGAGCTGAAATCAATGATGTTGAAACAAACAACAACAACAACAAAAAAACAATTGAAAAAATTGAAAAACAAAAAGTTTGTTCTTTGAAAAAATAAATAAAATTGATAAACTCTTAGCCATGTTAATGAAGAGAAGGAGAGAGAAAACTCAAATTACTAACATCTGTGATGAAAAAAGAAATATCATGATGGACACTACAGAAATACAGAAGATAATCAGAAATTATTTTAAAAATTTGCACTCCAATAAAATAGAAAATATTAAAGGCATTGACAAATTTCTAGATATGATTTGCCTAGACTGAATCAGGATGATATACACAAGTTAAACACATCAAATTTAAGCAATGAAACAGAAGATGCCTCAGAAGCCTACCAATTAAGAAAAGCCCAGGACCAGATGGATACACAGCTGAGTTCTTCAAGACCTTCAAAGAAAAACTAATACCAATACTCCTCAAGTTATTTCATGAAATAGAAAAAGAGAGAACACTTCCAAACTCATTCTATGAAGCCAATATCACCCTGATTCCAAAAGCAGACAAAGATACACCAAAGGAAAAAACTTCAGACCAATATCTCTAATGAACATGGAGGCAAAAAAAAATCTCAATAAAATTCTGGCAAATAAAATTCAAATACATGTCAAAAAGATAGTGCACCATGATTAACTGGGGTTCATCCCAGGGATGCAAGTTTGGTTCACCATATGGAAATCAATAAATGTGATTCATCACATCAATAGACTTAAAAATAAGAATAATATGATCATCTCAATAGATGCAGAAAAAGCATTCAACAAAATACAGAACCCTTCATATTCAAAATACTAGAAAAATTAGGGATTAGAAGAACATTTCTTAACATTGTAAAAGCTATCTATGCTAAGCCCCAGGCCAACATCATTCTAAATGGAGAAAAATTGAAAATATTCCCTCTAAAAACTGGAACAAGACAGGGATGCCCTCTTTCACCACTTCAATTTAACATAATTCTTGAAACACTAACCAGAGCAACTAGATAGATGAAATAAAATAGATGGTGTATGGATAGGAAAAGAAGAACTCAAATTAGCACTATTTGCTGATGACATGATTCCATACCTCGAGGATCCAAAAAATTCCATCAGAAAATGTTTAGGACTAATAAATGAATTTGGCAAAGTAGCAGGATATAAAATCAACACCCATACATCAAAGGAATTTTTGTACAAATCCTCTGAAAAAGAACCTAGGAAAACTACCTCATTTACAATAGCCTCAAAAAAAAAATACTTGGGAATCAACAAAAGAAGTGAAAGAACTGTACAGTGAAAACTACAGAATGCTAAATAAAGAAATTAAAGAAGACCTTAGACGATGGAAAGATCTCCTTTGTTCTTGGATAGGCAGGATTAATATTGTCAAAATGACCATACTACCACAAGCACTATACAGATTTAATGCAATTTCAATCAAAATCCCAATGACATTCCTCAAAGAAACAGAAAAAGCAGTCATGAAATTCATTCAGCAAAGTAGCAGGATAGCCAGACCCAGAATAACCAAAGCAATCCTTAGCAAGAAGAGTGAAGCAGGTGGTATCACTATACTAGACCTTAAACCGTATAACAGAGCAATAATAACAAAACAGCATGGTATTGGCACCAAAAAAGACTTGTAGACCAATAGTACAGAATAGAGACACACAGACAAACTCACATAAATACAATTATCTCATATTAAACAAAGGCACCAAAAACAAATACTGGAGAAAATATAGCCTCCTCAACAAATGATGCTGGGAAAACTGGAAATCTATATGCAGCAAAATGAAATTTAAGGCCCTGTCTCTCACCATGCACAAAACTCAACTCAAAGTGGATCAAGGACCTAGGAATTAAACCAGAGACCCTGCACCTAATAGAAGAAAAAGTAGACCAAAGTCTTCATCATGTTGAATTAGGCCCTGATTTTCTTAATAAGACTCCTATAGTGCAAGAAATAAAATCAAGAATCAATAAATGGGATGAACTCTAACTCAATAGTTTCTTCTCAGCAAAAGAAATAATCAGTGAAGTGAATAGAGAGCCTACAGAATGGGAGCAAATTTTTACCACACACACATTATAAAGAGCACTAATCTCTAGGATATATAAAGAACTCAAAAATATTAACACCAAAAAACCAAATAACCCACTCAATAAATGGGCTAAGGAACTGAACAGATACTTCTCAGAAGATGATATACAATCAATCAACAAATATATGAAAAAAAAATGTTCATCATCGCTAGCAATTAGAGAAATGTAAATCAAAACTCAGATTTCATTTCACTCCAGTCAGAATGGCAGCTATTAAGAATACAAACAACAATAAGTGTTGGCGAGGATGTGGGGAAAAGGCACACTCACACACTGCTGGTGGGACTGCAAATTGGTGCAGCCAATATGGAAAGCAGTATGGAGATTTCTTGGAAAATTGGGAATGGAACCACCATTTGACCCAGCTGTACCTCTCCTCAGTCTATACCCAAAGGACTTAAAAAACAGCATACTATAGGGACACAGCCACATCAATGTTTATAGCAGCACAATTAACAATAGATTAATTGTGGAACCAACCTAGATGCCCTCGAGTAGATGAATGGCTAAAGAAAATGTGGTATATATACACAATGGAATATTACTCAGCAGTAAAAGAGAATAAAATCATGGCATTTTCAGGAAGTGGATGGAGTTGGGGAATATAATGCTAAGTGAAGTTAGCCAATCCCCCTCAAAAACAAATGCTGAATGTTGTCTCTGATATGAGGATGCTGGTCCATAATGGGGATGGGGAGGAGCAGGGGAGGAATAAAGGACCTTTAGCTAGGTAGGGCAAAGGGGATGGTGGGGAAGGAAGTGGGTATGGGGGAAGGAAAGATGGTGGAATGAGATGAACATCATTACCCTAAGTATATGTATGAAGACACGAATGGTGTGACTTTACTTTGTGTACAACCAGAGACATGAAAAATTGTGCTCTACATGTGTGCTGTAAATTGAAATGCATTCTGCTGTCATGTATAACAAATTAGAATAAATAAATAAATTTAAAAAATTGACAAATGTACAGATCACAATCCAAACATGCAATGAAACTCATGAGACTGGAATCTTTGTATAATTAGACCCTCCATGAGATCTTGTTTTTATTCTCATCTCCTTAGAATTCCTCCCTTACTGAATTTAGATAGTGAGTATTCTGGTGGGGGACATTTTTAAAAAAATTTTGTGGTTAATGACCAAATTTAGAGTGCCCCAATTGGGGGGTAACCACATAACCCAATGGTTCTTTAATTTTGTTTTTAGAAGAATCACCTGGGATTTCAGAATCCCACAAACTGGAGATTGGGATTCAATGTTATAGGGTAGGTCTAGGAATCTGTACAGGTATCTATCTATCTGTCTGTATATCTATCATCTATGGATCTATCTATACATATATATACTGGATGAGGCTGATGTAGTTGGTTGGTCCATGGACCATGCTTTGAGAAAAGTATTTTCTGCCAAAAGTATTTTCAGAGACCAAACCCAGATTAAGTTTGATGGCTGTGGTGTCTAAAATAAGCAGTGAGCTTTCAGAAAAAATGCTCTATTATAGACATCCATTTATGCATTTTTTCAGTTAATATATTAAACTGTCACTATGTATCAGGGCCTGCACTTGACACTGGGATGGGTGAGAGATGGGCCAAGACTTTCTGGCTAATATGAGACTAACAAGCAAAGGAATAACTCCCAAATAATGTAGAAAATGCAAAAGCATGGATCTTAGACATTCTCAAGGGATTTATCTGTGTTTTTTCAAATTTGCTGTACAATTCCCCCTCCTCCCCCAAATAAGTCTGTAATCAAGAATGAAGAGCAACAATCTCAGCAAAATATAGAATCTGGGCTGTTACACAGATTCTTTTTTACTCAGAATTGACCTCCACAGAATTCTGTTCCAATTTTGATCAGTAAAATGATAATTGTTTATCAAGATCCATCTGGTCTGTTAAGAGAGTTAAATCCACAATTGTCGAAGGTTATCTGAGATTAAACTTTTGTAGAGTAGTGCTTCTCAAATATAAGCAAATTTATTAAAACCCAGATACTAGATCTTTATATAATGTTTCAAGTAGGTCAGGAGTAGGGTTATGAATGCTCATTTTTAGTGCTCTCCCAAGCAATGCTGCTGGTCTAAAGACCACAGTTCTAATAACAGTCTTAGGTGCATTAGAGGCAGCATTGAGAAACTAGTGATTAATATCTTTGATTGAGAAATGATGGGACATGAAGATGAGGAAGCTCTTCACAAAGGACCTTGGGTGTGGAAATTACTGTCAAAAAGGGAAAATCATAGCTAAGGAGAAGGTGTCCAGGCAGATGGAATTCTCTGTGCAAAATGGAGTGGCACAGGGCATCAGTGTGTAAAATCTAAAAGCCTACACTGACGCCACAGACAATGGAAAATAACGTAGCTCCTACTTGAGCAGCAGAGGAAATGAAAGCAATGGAAAAACTGAGCTCCCACTTGAGCCGTGGAGGAAATGGAGACAATGGTATTTCAGGCTTGAGGAAACAAATTGTGCCAAGAGATAGCAGGATGCACTGGTGCTAGGCGTTCTCCTTGAGATATTTCTATGAAAGGATGAGTGGTTTGTTTCTGGGAATCAGATAAGTACAGTTATTCCTGCAGATATTGTTGTGAGCTCCCATCCAAACTTGATTCTGTAATATTAAAAATGCACTTAGAATTTGAGGGCATGAAAATTTAAAAAAATGCTTTATAGGTGTTTCTACATATACAAAATCTATTTGATTAGGCTTGAAACACACCCCCGCTTGCAAAATAGAATGCCAACTTCTATGAGAGAGGGGACAGTCTCTCCAAAGCTCCTGTCAGGATAGCCCTAATATATGCATTTAGAGCCGCAAGTTCAACTTAGGTTATAACTCTTCAACTATATTCCTTGGCAAAGAATCCCATAATAACCCAGTCTCTCATTAGAGAGCTGCCAGAGAATATTGTGTTATTGGGCAGCAAAGAACACTGCTCTGGTCAATAGATGTAATAATTGGACATTCTCATTAGCAGTATCTGGAGTTCACAGTAAGAAAACACTACAGGAGAAAGAACATCAGTAATTGTGACCCCAGGACTTTCTCCTTGCTGGGTTTTCATTTCTCTTCCCAGGAGGACTGACACGACTTTTGCAAGAGGAAATGAATGATCCCCAAACCCAACAAAGTCAAACAATCTCTGCGTGTGTTTCTAAAGAAAAAATAATATCCACTTTTACCATAAATTTTTTTTGTTTGATGACAGGTGAATTTTCTCTCTTTTTTATGCCCTCTATCAGTGGCTATATAATTCTGGATCCTGGAGTATTTCCACTTTCATAAAGAGTGGAGCTTAATCTCAGCCGTGACTAATAGCTGAGGCTAGTCCTATGTGAAGAGCCCAACACACTCTCTCCTTCAATTCTCACCATCCAGATCCACAGGCAAACCAGCACTGCAGGGTTGGCTGCAGAACAAAAGCCAGGGGCTCTTTATTTGCTACTGATTGGCTTGGTAAATGAATTTGTCACAGAAATGCTCTCCGAAAGGACCAACCCAAATCTGTTGGCTTTTATTTACTTACTTTCTCCTGCCAAGAATTGGGCTTGACTCTGGTTCTTTCAGAGACCCCTTAGAGCTCATGCATTCATATTAAATCTCTGCTTCGTGCCAACCACAGTGCCAGGTGCAGGGCTACTTTGAACAATAGGATTCAGCTTAGAACTTTCTTCCTGATAGAGGAGATCGATAAGTAAGCAGCTTTTCCCCTTCTTTGCTGGCAGACAGCGCAATGTGTAAACTGACTTCCTGAAGGGAGTTTGCCTCCCAGGTAAAGCATTAGTTGGGGTCAGGGTGATTCTCCTTGGAAGGGAAGAAAGGCACACAGGACAGGATTAATAGGAAACGCAAAATCATAGGGACTCTTTGGCCTTTAGAAACCCATAGGAAATTTGGATTGAGTTTGGATTGGATTGGGTAGTGCCAGGAGTTGAAGGTGGAGATACAGGAGGGCCACATAGCGACTGGCTCAATAAATGGGAAAAACAATTCACGGTATCTCTTAAGAGTCTGCATCTGTGTATGTGTCTTGTCTATATCACATGCATCATCTGTATAATGGAATAAAAATTATGCTTATGTCCCAGACTGCTGTGAGTATCAAATGAGGTAATGTATGTCGATTATCAGCCTATTTATTGGATTTTTTTTTGATGTTGTTCTTTATGAGTTGTAAAACTGTAATAGCAGTGACAGCAGAGATACGGGCTTTTTTTTTTTTTTTTTTGGTACTGGGGATTGAACCCAGGAGTGATTAACCTCTGAGGCACATCCCCAGCCCTTTTTAATGTTTTTTATTTAGAGACAGGGTCTTTCTAAGTTAGCTAAGTTGTTCAGGGCCTTGCTATGTGAGGCTGGCTTTGAACTTGCAATCCTCCCGCCTCAGCTTCCTGAACTGCAGGGCTTACAGGAATGCACCACCACGCCTGTCCTGGGGCTGTTCTCGTTGGTTGTGAAGGTCATAATATTTCTGCTGCAACTTTTCCCCTCTGTGTCTGTGATCAATTGTGGAGAACCTGAAAAGGAAACTCTGGAGAGCCTGTTATCATCCCGCTGGTGCCGGAATGAATGGCAGGTAAGGAACTGTCTGGAGAAAGTCCGAGAGTTCTGGGTCCCTTCCTGAGCACAGGTTTAGAGATAAGTTGGGAGCATCTCTGCAGGAGAATGAACAAAACCTTAATCAGACCAGTGAGGATAAAGAGTGAGTTTAATAACACGTATGTCTTCAATATGCATGTCCCGTCTAGACTCTGCTTAACTTGATGCTGCTCTCTAGTGGTCCATAGGGAGAGAACATTTCCGGTTCACAGAGTGGGAATGAATACATTGTACAATGTGTGCAGACCATGGAATACTATGCAGCCCTTTTATTTTATTTTTTATTTTTTCAAATTGGCAGATTTTTTAATTTTAAAGAGGAAAATTTAAATTTTTGTAAGAATTTCCTTTTTGGCTTCTTTTTTTAAAATTAATATTTTTTTGTTGGTGAATTATAATTTTACCTAAGAGTGGAATTCATCATTACATATTTGCACATGCACACAATTTAATAATATAGTTTGGTCAGTTTTATTCCCTAGAACCTCCCCTTACTATTCCACCCTCACTACCCCAGTTCCCCTTCCTCTATTCCACTGGTCTTCTTTCTATTTTCATGAGATTCTCCCCACCAAGTGTTTTTTTTTTTTCTTTTCTTTTTCTTCTCTAGCTGCCACATATTACAGAAAACATACGACTCTTGACTTTCTAAGTTTGGCTTATTTTGCTTAACATAATTCTCTCAAGGTCCATCCATTTTCCTGCAAATAACATAATTTCATCCTTCTTTATGGCCAAGTAAGGCTCCATTATGTATATATTCCATATTTTGAGAAGTCCATTCATCAGTTGATGGACACCTAGGCTGGTTTAATGTTTTGCAATTGTGTATTGTGCTGCTATAAGCATGGGTGTATTGCTATAGTATGCGACTTTAATTATTTATGATAAATACTGAAAGCGGTATAGCTGGGCCATATAGAGGTTCCATGCCTGGTCTTTTGAGAAAACTCCATACTGATTTCCACAGTGGTTGTGTTGGTTATGGTTACCTCAACAGTGTAAGTGCTCCTTCTTCCCCATATCCTTTCTCTCAGCATTTATTATTAGTAGTGTTCTTGATGACTGCCATTCTAGTTGGGGTGAGATTAAATCTAAATGTAGTTTTGAGTTTCTCTGCAGTCCTTTTAAAAGAATGAATTAAAGTGATCCCGGTAGAGTTGGAAGAAATTCTAGGAGGATTTGAGGGAGAAAAGCAGGGTGCAGAAAAGAACAACTAACATGAACTTAGTCCTGTAAGGCAATGACCAGAAAAAGTTGTTCCTATAAAGTATAAGTGTGAATGTAGAGGATAGAATTAAGTAGAATTATGTGAGTAAAAATAATACATTAAAAAATATTGATTAGGTTGTAAAAATGGAGTCCCTTGGAATGAGAGTAATGACTGATCCATATAGACAGAAGATAAAAGATTGAAAAAGTCAACTGAAATGAAAATAAAAACTCTACATTATATATATATATATATATATATATATATATATATATATATCCAATTACAAGTAAAATTACCTGGATGATGGAATTTTTGAAAAATTTTCCAAGAGAAGTAAAAGTGTGTGAAAGGTAATTTATTCATGTATTTACAGAGATATTTAGTGATTTTTTTTCAAAAACCTAAAATGACTTCTTTTTAAAATTATCATATTGCAAAAGTTTAATGTGTACAGAATTTGTTGAGCTTTTTCTAAAGCACTTAGTGCAAAGTCCATTTTCTGAATTGCCAATTTGTTTTCTTACCACAGAAGTATAAAGAGAATTTCAAATATGATCCTGATATTGCACTTCCTTCCATTTTTAGCAAGCTTCACATGTGATAAAACTTTGCAAATGCTTGCTAGTTTTATAGTGATTTCACTTTATTTTTCAGTAACATGTGAAGAACTCTACCTGAATGTACTTATTGAAATATATAATAGTGTGTTAGTCTGTTTTCTGTTGCTGTAATGGAACACCTGGGGCTGAATGATGTATAGAGAAAAGAGGTTTGATTAGCTCACAAGTCTGGTGGCTTAAAGTGCAAGATTAGGCAACCCCAATGGTTCAGCCCTCATGAGGGCCTTCTGGCTACATCATAAAATGGTGGACAGCATCATGGTTGAATAACATGGGAGAGGAAGTAGGCAGTCACAGGAAATGAGAGTTCAGGGGATAGGCTTGTTCTTTTCCTAACAACTCACTGTTGAGAGAACTGACTCACCCTATGAAAGCAGCATTGATCCCTTCAGAGGAGGGTGCGCCACTTTGACCTATTTACCTTGCACTAGGCTCCATCTCTTAAATAAGGTTCCATACTTTCAGTATTGTCAAACTGGGCACCAAGATTCTAACACATGAAACTTTAAGAAACACATTCAGACTGTACCCAGATCATAGAAAATGATCATGTAGGATAGTGGAAAGATTTCAGACTTCAGCCTCAGTGCTGTCACTCACCAGGTATGTGAACCTTAGCAAGTTATTATATTTCTGCTCTTCAGCTTCTTCCCTGGCAAAGTGGGGAACATAATAGGGCACGACTCTCAGATTTTTTGCGAGGATGGATAAGATTAGGTAAAGTGCTCAGCTTGATTCTAGGCACATTGTATTCACTCATATTTTGAGTTTTTACTGTGTGCCACCATCTGTGCTGAGTACTGGGCATAAGAAGAATAGATCCATGTAGGCTCAGTTAACCTGTAAGTTAATAGAGGTTGCAGAAAAGTCTAATGGACATACAATGAGTAATTGAAAACTGATATGTGCTCAGAAGAAAATCTGTAGGAAGCAATGAGGAACTTGATCCAGTTGGGATTCAGGGAAAGTTTTTCTGAGTAAGCAATGTTTAGGCAGAAACCCAAAGATTGAATAAATTGTAATTAGTTGAACAGGATGAGGAATGTTCAAGGCTGAGAAAAGAGCTTACGCAAAGCCTGAGGCAATGGGGAGAATGATTTTTTCTATGATTGGCATTGCATCAAATGTCTATTGCTAGATATTTAACCAAACCATTTTTCAGTTTCTGACTATACAAATTTTATGGGGACTATGAAGGTTAAATCATATCTTCTTGCTAGTGTGTGAAGTAAGAAAGTGTACTTAAAGCATACTACTGTATACATACAGTATACCACAAATGTTCATTTGTACACTACAAATGTTCATTTGTACACTACAAATGTTCTCTCCTCCAATATCTGGGCTTCGCCATTGAGATGCTTAATGTAAATCAATTGCTTAATTAATTGGTAATGTGAATCAATATGTATGTGAAATAATTTATGTATATAATATCTCTATATTTATGTAGATAATATCTATATATCTACATCTACATTCAGCCATTGTGTGGGCATCCAGCACTACATCTGGAGACACAGCTTTGTTTGTGCAAGGTGAAGTTTTACCCCAATGAAATCTGAGCCTTTTTTTTCTGAGTTTCATTTCAAAAGTTTTCATGCTATTAACTTCCTTTGCTAAAGTCCCAGAAGTGGGCTGCATAGGAAAAAGAAAATTGGAATGATGGCTAGAGCATTCTCCAGCTATATATGTATCAGGTAATAATCTGCTCTATGTAGGATAATAACAAGACACTAATTTCAATTCACTACCGACTTAACATATGCTGACTCTGTGCTAGACATTAAAGTAGTTGCTGGGTAATCAAAAATTATTAAAACAGAGTCTATATTCAGTGAGGGAGACTTTTATATAATAAAATTAGTGCTTATTAGTCTTCTGCTCTCCTCAACGGTAGCAAACCAAGCCTGGAGGCGAAGAGTAGGAAGCAATACAAACTGGAGAATAGCTCGCCATCTCGCCCCAAAATGTGCCCAGGCAATTTCCCCCCAGTGCTGCTTTCTGCTCAACTTTAATGAAATTAGGGCTCACCCAGAAAAAGCGCCTTCATTTTAATGCTCAGAAATACCCCTGCCATTGAGCTGAATATCCACTGTCCTCCCCACTGCTCTCCTGCCCTTATTCACATCTACCTCAGGTCTGACACCACTGTGTCTTCTTGGAGTAACTTAGGCCACATGAAAAAAATCCCAGCTGATAGGAATATTTGGAAATGAATTTTCAGCTTCCTCTCCTTCATTTTACAGTAAAGCATAACAAAAGGGTTTTAGATTAGGAGTTGAGTGAGAATGTTGTCAGTACTCTCCATAGTTCACATCTTTATCTGGGTCTGCAAAAACCTATAATTAAACTGCAAAACAACAATGGCATTGAAACGTTCTCCCTGCAACTATCCTTTCTTTCCAAAGGGAAAATCAAAGTCTTGACAGTTACTAGAGACATTCTCATGTACATCAATCCTTCAGTTGAGGAGGTGGCTAACTATTGTCTTCAGGCCAAATCCAGCCACCATTCATGTTTGAAAAATAAAGTTTTTTTGGAACATAGTCATGCTCATTTGTTTACATGTTGTCTTTGGCTGCTTTTTTGTAAACTCAACGACAGAGTTGAATCATTGTTGGAGATACTGCATCCACACAAGCCCTAAAATATCTACTATCAGGCTTTTTACAGAAAATGTTCACTGACCCTTATTCTAGCCTCACCACGATCCTGTCTTGATATCCCATAACCAAATTGTTATATTAGTCACCATTAACTCACCAAGGGAAATTACAGGGGACAGGGAAATATATTTTTTAAAGAAATGGTTAATATCTTTTAACAAGTAAGAAATATGAGTATAAACTATGATCTTCATTTCTAGACTTTTCTCCTCCTATGTCCTTGTTCTCTTTACCCTCAGTTAATGAAGGTACCCTCCCTGAGGACATTACACTATAGTGGGCTGTGAGTATCTCCCAGAAGTCCTTGTGTTGAAAGCTCCATCTCAGGTTGACGTTATTGGGAGATGGTGCAACCTTGAGGAGGCAAGGCCTAGTGTGAGGTCCTAAGGGCCTTGGAGGACTGCCGTCAAAGGTGAATGTGGGATCCTGATCTCTTCCTCTTCCTGTTTCTTCTACCTCTTTGCTTCTTTTTTCATGATATTTGCTGTTTTCTCCACAGTGTGCTCCTGTCGTGATGTGCTGCTTTGCCAGAGGCCCATAGCAATAGAGCCACTCAATCATGAATTGGATCTCCAGGACTATGAGCCAAATAAACACTTTCCCTTTGTAAGTTAATTGTTATAATGATGGAAAGATGACGCATATGGCATATTTTCACTCCTCTGGATCTTAGTCTCATCAGCTGGCGTCTGTGGTTGCTGGAGTTGCTCATGGACCATTGACTATGTCCTAGGAGTACTAGGAGAGGATCCACGGAAATCACTGGCTTCCAGACACATGCCTCTCTGCTTATTCTGTGGAGTTCAGACCTTCTTTTTTCTTGATTATTATGAACAATCACCTCAATTCACAAAGTATTCCCTTGGTCCTATTCACCTACAAAGTCAGGGGATTGAGGTTTTTAAAAATGATCAGGTGGCGTTCGTATCTTCTAGGTCAATGGAACTCTGATTTTGTCAGCCAAAGTTGTCCTTCTTCCTTTTGGTGCTGTATAAGCAGAACCTCAAAAGAATGGGAAATAAAAATCTTGCCAGGAGTTTTTAAGTGGTAGCACTGAGAAGTGCTTTTCCAACTTGTGTACCTTTTGGTCCTTGTTATGGGCTGAGTTATGTCTCCCCTGACCTAAATTTACATGTTAAAGGATTAACCCCCCAGTACCTCAGGATGTGCCTGAATTTGGAAATAGGACTTTTATGGGGATAATCATGGGAAATGAAGCCATTAATATAGGCCTTAATTCAATGTGACTGATGGCAAAAGGAGGAGATTGGGATACAAACCTCCAGAGGAAATATGGTCTACAAGTTATGAGAAAAGCCTGGTAAGTATTCTTCCCTCACAACCCTCAGAAGAAGACAACCCTGGGGTAAACTTGATTTTGGACTTGCAGCCTCTAGAATATTGAGAAAATAAGTTTCCATTATTTAAGCCGCCCTGCGTGTGGAACTTTCTTAAGGCAGCTCTATCAAACGAATACACTCTCAGACCCATGTATTTTGACTAGGACAGAAACAGCACCATATATTGTTTACTTATTTAGAACAAATTAAAGAACGATAACTCAGACCGTCTGCTGGGGTTTTAAGTCTTCAGTAGACATTTGCTCTTCCATAAAGTCCGCTGCTTTTGATTGGTGGAAAGTATCATAAGACCCATGTCTTCTGTGAATGGAAACTATTACTTTATTCTTTTGTCATAAAAGTGAGTGAGTTAGAGGTTATAGCTTGTGGTCTACTTTAATGGCAAGTCCGACCATGGTGATGTTAGCATAAGCATGCCCAGCAGAAAGGGCAAATCCACAACCAGGATAAATGTACTCCAAAGAGGAGAAATGACTTCATGGATGGCTGATATTTCAGTGGTGTGTGCTAGCAGTTGGTTTGTGTGGTTGGAAGTTTGGGTGATCACCAATGGAATTAGCCAGATAAGGCGTTGTGCCATTATAAAAGTGCATACTTTCAGTCCTGCCACTATTATTACTTGATAAACAAATCTACAGAGAAGTCCTTAAGTACCTAGACAAAGATGCAAAATTGACATTCACAGAGTAAGTAATCTTGTCCATATGATTGTTAATTAACATTCTGAAGAGAGCACTTTGGATTAGTATTGGTATACAAAAGTATTAATATTTGATTAATTTTGAAAAGTTCACACACGTCTTCCCTGAAACCTTGTCATAAATCCAATTCCTCTACCATCCAAACCACTAATTACTACCTTCTGTGAATAATTATAGATTGGAGTATCCAGCTATTATTCCTCTTGATCTTTCCCTCCTGCTGTGACCACACCCTTGATTGGGCCACATTATACAGTCATCCATTTATGGCGGGTGTTGGGATTCTGGACAAGACCATTTCTAGATTAAACTAGTATTTTCTTCCTCTTTAATGAATTTCTAAAGGGTAACTTTCATCAGGTCTTGTATGTAGCAGTACAGGAGAAGTAGGTGTACTAGGAATATGTATATAACAGTATATGCTCATGCAGCTTATTTGTGTTTTCAGGACTTAGTTGAGTCTTTTATTAAATATAAATCTTTATTTGACTGTGAGATGCTTCCTGTTCATAGCTTGGTAAACTAATAACGTCAAATTATCACACGTGTCTTGGATATCATAGTTACTTTTTGTCCTATTGTCCATCTTCTCAGGGCCCAGGAACAAGTCAGAAACTATTTTCTAGAAGAACAGTGATGTTTTAAGGTGTTTGTGGTTATTTTCCAAATTTCAAGGGAATTATACTATAATCCTCCCACTTAGACTTGCTACAACAACCACATAATATCCTGTTTTGTGACAGACATTTTAAACAACACTGAGTTTTCTGGGTCATAAAGGCCAATTGGCACAATTATTTGCCATGCAACTAGAAAGCTGGGGGCTTTTTCTTTCCATGCCCCCCATTCAAAGATGGCAGCCTTACATATTCAAATGTATCAAAATGAGGTACATGTTAACTCACCAGAAACCTGAATAAAGTGGTAGATAACTGAATATCCACAGAATTTATTTTCAACATGCATGTGTTTTATGGCATCTAATATACCTGCTACTTTGTTTTTTTTTTGTTTTTTTTTTTTTTTTTAATTTTTTATTGTGGGTTGTTCAAAACGTTACAAATTTCTTGACATATCATATTTGACACTTTGATTCAAGTGGGTTATGAACTCCCACCTTCACCCCATACACAGATTGCAGAATCACATCAGTTACACATCCATTGATTTACAAATTGCCATCCTAGTGTCTGTTGTGCTCCGCTGCCTTTCCCATCCTCCCCCCTCCCCCCTCCCCACCTCTCCCCTCCCCTCCCCTCCTCTCTCTCTACCTCCTCCACTGT